>NW_013837174.1:0-999 GCF_000517525.1 Limulus polyphemus
TCAATACCTACACTCTGTATACTCACATACATATATGATATATATCAATACCTACACTCTGTATTTTCATATACATATATGATATATATGAGCTTCGACGAAGCTAGGAAAAGGTAAACGATGCACTGAGCTTGTCACCACGTAGGACAAGCCAACAAAAACATTATATTTTTAACACCACATTTATGTGTTTGTGTAGTGTTTTATAATTTGTGTGTAGTGTTTTTGTAATTTGTGTGTGTGTGTAATGTTTTATAATTTGTGTGTGTGTAGTGTTTTATAACTTGTGTGTGTGTAGTGTTTTATAACTTGTGTGTGTAGTGTCTTATAATTTTGTGTGTGTAGTGTTTTGTAATTTGTGTGTGTAGTGTCTTATAATTTGTGTGTGTGTGTAGTGTTTGTAATTTGTGTGTGTATATGTAGTGTTTTGTAATATGTGTGTGTGTGTGTGTAGTGTTTTATAATTTGTGTGTGTGCGTGGTGTTTTATAATTTGTGTGTGTAGTGTTTTATAATTTGTGTGCAAATTATATTTCTCTGGTAAATAAAAAGTTAGTGTTGTTTTTCAAGTGCAATGGTACACAATGAGCGATATACACACACACACTTTCCGCTGCTGGGAATCGAAACTCAGAGTTTAGCTTTGTACATTCTTAAACATATCACTGGCACATTGGGAGGGGGAGATAAGTGATACGAAATAAAACGGAACTTAGAAGTAATTTCTAAGTTTTCACAGTAAGCATGACTGTTCTGTCAGATTAGACAGAACTGAGTGGGAGTTTTCTACCCTATGATTCTGTGGGAGTAATATATTAGAGTACTCTGTAGGATTCTTCTATCAGATTACTCTGTAAGAGTTTTCTATCAGATTACTTTGTAAGAGTTTTCTATCAGATTACTCTGTAAGAGTTTTCTATCAGATTACTTTGTAAGAGTTTTCTATCAGATTACTCTGTAAGAGTTTTCTATCAGATTACTTTGTAAGAGTTTTCTATCA
>NW_013837175.1:0-406 GCF_000517525.1 Limulus polyphemus
CCAAGACTAAATTTAAGGTTCTTGTTACTTGAATATGTTCGCCGAATATTCTGAATTCAGAACAAAAAAGCACAAATGATCAATGGAATGAAGTCGGTATTTTCCAACTTTCGATTCCAGTCTTAAGATAAAATGTTTCTTAACACAACTGATGCTAAAAAACACAGTGTTATCAACGTGTGTGTGTGTGATATTTCAAGTTGAACCTAATTCAAAAAGGAGGCCCGAGGGTATCAGACTTTGGATCTGGGTTTGTTTGTTTGTTTGTTTGAAGTTAAGCACAAAGCTACGCAGTGGGCTATCTGTGCTCTGCCCACCACGGGTATCGAAACCCGGTTTCTAGCGTTGTAAGTCCGCAGACATACCGCTGTGCCACTGGGGGTCACAATATGTATGAATTACTTTG
>NW_013837176.1:0-404 GCF_000517525.1 Limulus polyphemus
TTTTTACGGGAAATTATCAAACGAACAGAGGAACAAATTGGTGTCGGAGAGTGGGACGAAAAAAAAAAAAGAAGAAGAAGATAGAAACCAGAGGTGGCAAATCAAACTACAGCTTAGCAGATTTGATGGCGGCAATACAAGAACATCAAAAGAAACAAGAAGAACGAGAAAAGAAACAAGAAAAAAAATTACAGCAGTTGTTGGAGGAAAAAGAAAAGAAACAAGAAGAGAGATTACAGCAATGATAAGAAACCTGCAACAATGGCAGCTCGAACAGCAAAATAAACAAGAGAGATTACAGCAATTGTTGGAGGAAAAAGAAAAGAAACAAGAAGAACGAGAAAAGAAACAAGAAGAGAGATTAGAGCAATGGCAAAAAAACCTGCAACAATGGCAGCTCGAAC
>NW_013837177.1:0-406 GCF_000517525.1 Limulus polyphemus
AGCCTTTATAAAATCAAAAAGTATCATGTCTTATAATATATGTATGAAGTAACACTTACAGATTGCTAGCTAGTTTGATTTCAGCATCTGTATCTTTTTCAATGGATGGAATATCCCTAATGCATTTGGGTGCTATAGCCACACACATTATCCCTTATGATTTTTAGTGTTTGTGGTTTATTGGCACAAAGCAATGCAGCTATCTCTGCCTACAAGTTTTAATGACGACAACTAGTATGAAATTTATGAATTTCTGTCATGTGATGGTTTTAAGATCTTTATTTCAATCTTAAATTTAATTCTTAAACATTAATATAAAATATGCCTATAAATCATTAATTTTCACATATAATATTGAAAATGGTCACTACTGCGAGAAAAATTGAAGTAATTGAAAATTGAGTAT
>NW_013837178.1:0-406 GCF_000517525.1 Limulus polyphemus
CTAGGCCACTCGGCCCTTTGTATCCCGATACAAAAATTGTATATAATATAGGACATTTTGAGGTCCTACATTCATTCAGTTGTTTTTGTTTTTGCTTCGTTTCCAGAATAATAACATGTTTACCTAATCTACACTCCCCCGGTGGGAGAGTGGTAAGTCTTCGGAGTTACAACGCTAAAATCTGGGGTTCGATTCCCCTCGGTGGACACAGCAAATGGCTCGATGTGAAACACACACACACACCTAATCTACATATTAACTATACTTTTTGAGTGCCACGTAATGAGTTATATCTAGAAAGATTGCCTGGTTTATTTTGAATTTCTTGCAAAGCTACTCGAGGGCTATCTGCTCTAGCCGTCCTTAATTTAGGGGTGATAGGCTATAGAGAAGTTAGCTAGTCATC
>NW_013837179.1:0-638 GCF_000517525.1 Limulus polyphemus
GTTTCGTCCTTATATAAACAAGAGTGAAGGTTGCTACATTTTACAGGGCACAATATAAAAATACATTACTCCACCAGACGAAACTTTTCATGTATGGAGATCCATCCCCCCCCCCTCCCGTGGATTTTAAAACGTTCTTCTTCTGTCTCCTTTCCCCCACTTTTAACACAGGCTTACCCATTGAAACTCCACTTGTTAAAATCCCGAACCCCTTCTAGACATCCTCATCTCTGCCTCTACCTCCAACCAGAAACATTTTCCCCAAGCCTCTAAAACCTATAGAACAACCCTGTTTTACATAAGACACAAACAGACAGACTTAGGGACAAACAGCTAGATATCGGTGCATTTGATACCTTTACACTTCAATGAAAGAAATCATTCCGTTTACTTATTTGTTTTGTGGGTCGTCAAGATTACATTATTCTATATGGGTACTGTGAGAACTGTAGTGTCGTCAGATCACAATATTCTATATGGGTACTGTGTGAACTATAGTGTCGTCAGATTACACTATTCTATATGGGTACTGTGTGAACTGTAGCGTCGTCAGATTACACTATTCTATATGGGTACTGTGTGAACTGTAGTGCCGTCAGATCACACTATTCTATATGGGTACTGTGTGAACTATAGTG
>NW_013837180.1:0-743 GCF_000517525.1 Limulus polyphemus
TTATTTTGTGGCACCTGTTGCTACATTTAAATTATGGCAATGTCTGTTGTGTAGTTGGACGACTTTTTATAACAACTGTTGTTATCTTTAAATTATGGATATGTCTGTTGTGTATGTATTTGACTTTTAGTAACACCTCTTGTTACATTTTAATTATGATAATGTATGTTGTATAAGTAGTTGACGTTTTTTAACACTTCTTGTTACAGATAAATTATGATAATTTCGGTTGTGTAGTTCGATGCCTTTTTTATAACACCTGTTGTTACATTGGAATTATGCTAATGTCTGTTGTGTAGTTGGTTGACTGTTGTTACATTTAAATTATGGCAATGTCTGTTACGTAGTTGATTCAATTTTTTTGTAACATTAATTGTTACATTTAAACTATGGTACTATCTGTTGTGTAGTTGGTCGAGTTTTCGTAACACCTGTTTTTACATTGAAATTATGGTAATGTCTCGTGTTGGTATATTATACTTTTCGTAACACCTCTTGTTACACTTGAATTATGATAATGTCTGTTGTGTAGTTCGATGACTATTTTGTAACAGCTGTTATTACATTTAAATTATGTTATTGTCTGTTGTGTAGAGAATGGCCTTTTGCTAACTCCTATTGTTACATTTAAATTATGGTAATGTCCATTGTGTACATATTTAACTTTCTGTAACAACTGTTGTTACATTTGAATTATGGTAATGTCTGTTGCGTAGTGGATTGAATTGGTTGTAACCACTGGG
>NW_013837181.1:0-671 GCF_000517525.1 Limulus polyphemus
TTGTCCTGTCAATAATAACACACAAGATATTACGATATTGTGTACTCTCAATAAGAAGACACAAGATTTAACGATACTGTGTACTGTCAATAAAAAGACACAAGATTTAACAATACTGTGTACTGTCAATAAGAAGACACAAGATTTAACGATACTGTGAACTGTCAATAAGAAGACACAAGATTTAACGATAGTGTGTACTGTCAATAAGAAGACACAAGATTTAACAATACTGTCTACTCTCAATAAGAAGACACCCGATTTAGCAATACTGTGTACTATATATAAAAAGACACAAGATTTAACGAAACTGTGTACTGTCAATAAGAAGACACAAGATTTAACGATACTGTCTACTGTCATAAAGAAGATACAAGATTTAACGATACTGTGTACTGTTAATAAGAAGACACAAGATTTAACGATACTGTGTACTGTCAATAAGAAGACACAAGGTTCAAAGATACTGTGTACTGTCAATAAGAAGACAAAACAAGATTTAACGATACTGTGTACTGTCAATAAGTAAGACACACGATTTAGCAATACTGTGTACTATCTATAAAAAGACACAAGATTTAACGATACTGTGTACTGTCAATAAGAAGACACAAGATTTAACGATACTGTCTACTAAGATTTAACGATACTGTGTACTGTCAATAAGAAGA
>NW_013837182.1:0-405 GCF_000517525.1 Limulus polyphemus
GGGAATATTATTGAAATATCGCTAATTTTAAACAGGGTTCTGAAAATTATTTTTATTTTTTGACGACCGTCTTGGTAAACAGTTTGCGGAAAAATAACTTACGAAGAGACTAAATTTATGTGATGTCTTCAAAAGGTTTATTATTAGAGTTCCGTTAACTGTTTTCCAAATGGAATATTCTGCGAGAGTTAAAAATATAATATGCTGGAAGTCACATTAACACTATAACACCAACTCTAAAAATAATTCTCACGGTGTACTACCTATTAAAAATGGTAAAAACCATATAACCCGAGCGCTTTCGAAAGATGGACCTTTTTTCTTTAGTGCAAACTAAAGAAGTTATAGTGTTATAGGGTTTTTATCATTCTGTATCAGTACTTCTTGAAACTACGTGTTTTTCTG
>NW_013837183.1:0-710 GCF_000517525.1 Limulus polyphemus
ATTTAAGCTGGATGAATTGTAAAGTAACACTAGCTACTATTCAAGCTGAATGAATTGTAAGGTAATACTAGCTACTATCCAAACTGAATGAATTGTAAGGTAATACTAGCTACTATCCTATCTGGATGAATTGTAAGGTAACACGAGCTACTATCCAAGCTGAATGAATTGTAAGGTAACACCGCTACTATCCAAGCTGAATGAATTGTAAGGTAACACTAGCTACTATCCAAGATGAATGAATTGTAAGGTAACACTAGCTACATAGTAGCTATTGTTACCTTACAATTCATTCAGCATGGATTTCAAGCTGATTGAATTGTAAGGTAATACTAGCTACTATCCAAGCTGAATGAATTGTAAGGTAACAATAGCTACTGTCCAAGCTGAATGAATTGTAAGGTAACACTAGCTACTATCCAAGCTGAATGAATTGTAAGGTAATACTAGTTACTACCTAACTCGAATGAATTGTAATGTAACAGTAGCTACTATCCAAGCTGAATGAATTGTAATGTAACATTAGCTACTATCCAAGCTGGATGAATTGTAAGGTAATACTAACTACTATCCAAGCTGAATGATTTGTAAGGTAATACTAGCTACTATAATATCTGGATGAATTGTAAGGTAACACTAGCTACTATCCAAGCTGAATGAATTGTAAGGTAACACTAGCTACTATCCAAGCTGAATGAATTGTAAGGTAA
>NW_013837184.1:0-607 GCF_000517525.1 Limulus polyphemus
GGAAGTGAATTGTTTTGTGTTACTTTCAAGTTCATCAAAGTGTGAGGTTCTTAGTTTGTCCTAGAATTCAAAACTAGTAATACATACATCAATGGGTTATAAGCACTAAAAAATCTGGAAGAAAATTAAATATTTTATAAAATAAAAGAAACAGCTAGATACATTATGTAGCCTGCCAATGGACAGCTGTAACAATTAAACACATTTAAAACCATGCTAGTTAATATCTACCAATGGCAAGCTGTAACAAATAAACACATTTAAAACCATGCTAGTTAATATCTACCAATGGCAAGCTGTAACAATTAAACACATTTAAAACCATGCTAGTTAATATCTACCAATGGCAAGCTGTAAAAATTAAACACATTTTAAAATATGCTAGTTAATATCTACCAATGGTGAGCTGTAATAATTAAACAAGTTTAAAACCATGCTAGTTAATATCTACCAATGGTGAGCTGTAATAATTAAACAAGTTTAAAACCATGCTAGTTAATATCTACCAATGGTGAGCTGTAATAATTAAACAAGTTTAAAACCATGCTAGTTAATATCTACCAGATGAGAGCTCTACTAATTAATATGTTAACCCACTACTATATTC
>NW_013837185.1:0-406 GCF_000517525.1 Limulus polyphemus
TTCATTACCCATTTAAGCCGTCTCCAGCCATTATTAGTACGTTTAGAATATCGTTATCCATGAATTATAAAATTTACAAACCTATGATACTTGTGTTAAGAAAACGTTATATTTGTGTAATACTTAATTAAAATAAATGAGTTATTATTGAGTTGAAAAACTAGAGGGTAAAATCAAAAGATTTTAGTACTTAAGAAAGGGGTTCATGAATAACGACAGGATATAAATACAAGTTCAAACACAGACTATAGAAAGTTATTTTTGTTCGGAAATATTGTATTGCTAGTGTGATTCACACGATAAATATACATTTTGAATAATTTCTCTACACGAAAAACAGTTTTTTACAAAACTAACTGGATTGTAAGTAAAACTATGATATGTATATAAACAATGAATTAGACTC
>NW_013837186.1:0-473 GCF_000517525.1 Limulus polyphemus
TTCATCAGTTGGGTCAAGATGCTAATTAGATAAACTGTTCAAACTATCTCACTTTTAATAATTATAATGCATCAGTTGGGTCAAGAAAAACTTTACAGAAAATTTCTTTTTTCTCGTCAGAAATATCAACAAAATTAACTATATTTTTATAATAGAGATACTAAGACTAATCGAACTTTATAACAACGATTTCCCAGATCCCCCTGAACTATTTATTATGTATATTGGACATAATTACATAATATGGCTCGAAACCACACTTTCTGTTGTAAGAAGACGTCGATCGTAGGCCATATATCTTAATAAATGTCCTACTTACCCTTTACTTTTATGTGGGGTCAGGTGGTTAGGACGCTCGACTCGCAATCTGTGTGTCGCGGGATCGAATCCCCGTCACACCAAACATGTTCGCCCTTTTAGTCCGTGGGGGCGATTATAATGTGACGGTCAATCCCACTATTCGTTGGTAAAAG
>NW_013837187.1:0-572 GCF_000517525.1 Limulus polyphemus
CACTCAACAAACAGGTGATGATACATAATGTTGCACTTTCATTAGGTACTTTTGGGCACTCAACAAACAGGTGATGATACATAATGTTACACTTTCATTAGGTACCTTTGGGTACTCAACAAACAGGTGATGATATAATGTTACACTTTCATTAGGTACCTTTGGGTACTCAACAAACAGGTGATGATACATAATGTTACACTTTCATTAGGTACCTTTGGGTACTCAACAAACAGGTGATGATACATAATGTTACACTTTCATTAGGTTTTTCTTACCCTTTTATCTACACTACATAACTACCACCGTATGCAGTATACAAGAGAATACACAGCGTGGTCACAAGTAAATAGACACCACCTTTTCAGAAAAAAATAAAATTTTCAGTCATATTCACATGAATTGATGTATTTATAACTTAGTTAATATCTAGTAGATCTTCCTTTCGCTTCGTGGAGTTCGTTGATCCTTTGGGGCATCATGAGAATCATCTCATCAATTTTAGATTGTGGGATTTTCGCACACTCTTGCTTCAAAACTTGGAGTAGATCGCTCTTCGAAGTTGGTTTTTT
>NW_013837188.1:0-406 GCF_000517525.1 Limulus polyphemus
TTTATTTACTGTTCTATGTTTTAGGAAAAATAACTTTAAGAACTTATTTCAAAACAGCAATAATCTATATTCATATATAATGTATAATAATTGAAATGTGACTGTATTTTACAAAATACTAGTCCACTAAAACACAACCAAGACAGGTCACTTTGCACAGACCAAAGGTCACCTTTATGTTATTTGATATGGTAACATGAGTGCACATGAGCCGCATCGTTGTAACTTCTGTATTGTTAGCCAGGCATGGGTGAAAGGTCAATAGAAATAAAAATAATAAATATAAATGTATAATGTTATGAGATTTAAGCTATTTAGTCTAAACATTTATGTTTTCATGTTACAATTTGTGTTCATTCTAGAATAAAAGAGGCATAACTTGTGTTTATTTCCTAATTTTTTATGG
>NW_013837189.1:0-908 GCF_000517525.1 Limulus polyphemus
CATAATTCGTGTGTATAACTAGTTGTATGCGAAGCGTTATATTTCTGTTTAAGTTGCGACCTTGATGATACGTCACAAAAGGATTGTAAATAAATGTGAGGAGATTACAGTAAAATCACGTGATTCACGTAATAAGGGTGCATGAACAGTATTTAATTTCTTTCTGTTTATTTGTTTTAGCGCAGAGTTATACAAGGGAATGAAATCCGGCATTTTAGCATAGCAAGTCGGTAAACATACCGCTAACCCATGAAGACGGAACAGTACTTAATTTAAAGTGGGGGGGATACTTAACTTAAAGGTGGGGACAGTATTTACTTTAAAATAATTGAATCACTTAAATGACAAATCACTTAAACTGGAAGTTATTTTAGAACAAAAATGTATTGGTGGGCTGTAATATTTCTGACTAACCTGTTGATTTAGGCGTATCTGACTATTTTGTTGCTTTAAAGTGTGGGCCTATCTCAATTACAAAACTAAGTGATACTGCTGTTCTTAAATTTTGAACTTCTTCCACTAAGGCTTGAACCACCGCAGGAAGCTCATTTATCAGAGATGGACTATTTTGTCTAGCCAGGTTTGTCAGGAGTCGCATTCCTTTAATTTTTGTCTCCCTGTAGAATTAATATAAAATGTAGTTTGTTTATTGGTAGCCACCACGAGGAACCAAACCCCGGACTTTGACGTTGTAAGTCAGTAAGCTTCCAGCTAACCCACCGAGGAACAGAAAGTGTAGTATTCACTTAAAGAAACAAAACAATGAGCCTAGCTTACTCCATTTATATGCTATAGTTATAACAGTGTGACATTGTGTTATTTTATTTGTGTCTATAAAACTAGCTTAGACGTAATGAAATGTCTTATACAAGTATTAAATAAACTTTGGGTGCCATACACACCCTGGG
>NW_013837190.1:0-745 GCF_000517525.1 Limulus polyphemus
CTGATGAGAAAAGAGATAGCGTGATCCTTGTTTATTAACTATTGATTAGAGAAGAAATAGCTTGAAACTTGCTTATCAATTACTGATGAGGGAAGACATAGTGTGAAACTTATTTCTCAACTATTGGTGAAAGAAGATGTAGCATGAACCTTACACAACCCCCAATGGGCTAAACATTCAGACATAGCCACTCTTAATTGACACCTGATGATTAGAGGGAGGGAAACTAGACATCAGCACTCGCCCCCTATGCGTGATTAACTGTCACACTTTTAATACTTTCACAACCAAAAATACAGAACATGTTCAACAGCATTTAACGACTCGAACCTTAGATCTTTCGATCGTTAACCAGGAACACTAATCAATAAGGCAACAACAACTCACATCTGTTACTAACACTTTTGTGTTTGTTTGTTTAACTTGTGTCACTATAGTTACTTATCCTGAAAGCTGGAAACATAACTTAATTACAATCATATTTTATCTTTATTTGTGTGTGTGTGTAACCAAAACTCAGTCTACATATTCATACTTTGCTTTTCTCTCAACCTGACCTTTAACTCTTTGAACTCTGAACACCACAAATTGTCTGTTTGTTTTGAATTTCGCGCAAAGCTACACGAGGGCTACCTGCTCTAGCCGTCCCTAATTTAACAGTGTAGGACTAGAGGGAAGGCAGCTAGTCATCACCACCCACCGCCAACTCTTGGGCTACTCTTTTACCAACGAATAGTGGGATTGA
>NW_013837191.1:0-406 GCF_000517525.1 Limulus polyphemus
TTGTGACCTCACACACGATCACATTATAATACAACCTACAGAATAAACTCACAGATTAGTAAGTACTGTCTGTAAGGTGTGACCTCACACACGATCACATTATAATACAAGCTACAAAATAAACTCACAGATTGGTAAGTACTGTCTGTAAGGTGTGGCTTCACATACGATCACATTATAATACAACGTACAGAATAAACTCATAGATTGGTAAGTACAGTCTGTAAAGTGTGACCTCGCACACGATCACATTATAATACAATCTACAGAATAAACTCACAGATTGGTAAGTACAGTCTGTAAGTTGTGGCTTCACAAACGATCACATTATAATACAACCTACAGAATAAACTCATAGATTGGAGAGTAAAGTTTGTAAGGTGTGACCTCACACACGATCACATTA
>NW_013837192.1:0-405 GCF_000517525.1 Limulus polyphemus
TGAAATAGAATTGCCCATACTTAAACCATCTATTCGAAGGAAATGTTCGTTGTTGAAAATGAAGTAGGTTTTAGTTGTTGTAAATTCTAAGAGAGAAGTAAAAAGTGTGCTGAGGATGTGGATTGACTTGTTGGGGTCATTAATGTTGAGGTTGAGTTTTTGTAAGTAGTCCAGTTCTTGATATTTGGAATTTAGGGTTGGTTTTTTCTTGCATGTTTTGGATAATACCTGAAAACTGGTTTACGTTTTTCGATAACTTGACCTTCACAAATTTAGGAATTAGCTTTTCAGAGCGGCACTGTCTGAGGAAGGAAATATCGTTTCTCCTTTTGATGATTTTATATTCAGGTTAAGAAGTTTAAAGATAGTTTCATGGTATGATTGGTTTATAATAGTGGATAGGTG
>NW_013837193.1:0-404 GCF_000517525.1 Limulus polyphemus
ATCTTGAACTGATCCCTTATCAACTAACTCTCTACAAATTTACAAAATCTTTCACTGATTCCTATCATCTAACTCTCTACGAATTTACTAAATCTTTCACTGATTCCTTATCAACTAACTCTCTACAAATTTATACAAAATTTTGCACTGATTTCTTATCAACTAACTCTCTACCAATTTTCTAAATCTAGCACTGATTCCTTATCAACTAACTCTCTACAAATTTACAAAATTTTGCACTGATTCCTTACCAACTAACTCTCTACAAATTTACTAAATCTTGCAATGATCCCTTATCAACTAACTCTCTACAAATTTACAAAATTTTGCACTGATTTCTTATCAACTAACTCTCTACAAATTTACTAAATCTAGCACTGATTCCTTATCAACTAACTCTCTAC
>NW_013837194.1:0-406 GCF_000517525.1 Limulus polyphemus
ATAACATGAATAAATACGCCACAATCTTATGAGCGAGAACTTAAACTCTTTAAAGATTAATGAGCAGTCTTGCTATCTAGCTCTCGGAAATGTTAATTCACAAACCAATTCAATACTACATGATAAATTTGCACTTTTGTCCAAACAGCTAATAACTTATGACTTATGTCTCGTACAACATTTATTAGTTTTTCCTAGGTATACAACAACTCCTTTCTGCAGCATTCGTTGCCGTGGTTTTGCAGATAGTCACGTGCTATTTATGATTTTGCACTTGTGGTAACACTGTTATCTAGTTTTTCTCCAGATTATTAATGATATTTTCACAATCAGCACTCCAACAAATTATGTTTGGTTTTTGATAAACAAGACAAGATGTACCAAACTCATTGCTTATTCTAAATGA
>NW_013837195.1:0-406 GCF_000517525.1 Limulus polyphemus
AGTTAAATCTCGTGTCTTTTTATAGATAGTACACAGTATTGCTAAATCGTGTGTCTTCTTATTGAGAGTACACAGTATAGTTAAATCTCGTGTCTTTTTTTTGACAGTACACAGTATAGTTAAATCTTGTGTCTTCTTATTGACAGTACACATTATCGATGAATATTGTGTCTTCTTTTTGACAGTACACAGTATCGTTAAATCTTGTGTCTTCTTATTGACAGTACACAGTATTGTTAAATCTTGTGTCTTCTTATTGACAGTACACAGTATCGTTAAATCTTGTGTCTTCTAATTGACAGGACACATTATTTTTAAATCTTGTGTTTTCTTACTGACAGTACACATTATCGTCGAATATTGTCTCTTCTTATTGAGAGTACACAGTATCGTTAAATCTTGTGTC
>NW_013837196.1:0-406 GCF_000517525.1 Limulus polyphemus
CACCCCAGTGTGTAATCTATCATGTATTTTTAAGTGACCCTTTGTCCCAACTGTTTTTCATACACTGTTTCTCCCCATTGTGTATTCTTTCATGTATTTTTAAATAATACTTTTCTCTAAACCGTTTTCCTCACACTTTACAATGATAAGGTTTCTCCTCGCTATGTATTCTTTCATGAATTTTTAAATAATTCTTGTCTCTAAACCGTTTTTCACATACTGTACAACTGTAAAGTTTCACTCCAGTGTGTATTCTTTCATGTACTTTTAAATGACTGTTTGTTCCAAATTGTTTTCCACAGTCTGTACAACTGTATGGTTTCTCCCCAGTGTGTATTCTTTCATGTAGTTTTAATTGATTCTTCCATCTACTCTGTTTTCCACACACTTTACAACTATATGGTTT
>NW_013837197.1:0-406 GCF_000517525.1 Limulus polyphemus
CCCTGGGTACCTGAAACAACTCATTGGTCCATTGTTACATTCTGATGACCTTGGTGACCTGACAAAATTCATTGGTCCATTGTTACATTCTGCTGACCCTGGGTACCTGAAACAACTCATTGGTCCATTGTTACATTCTGCTGACCCTGGGCACCTGAAACAACTCATTGGTCCATTGTTACCTTCTGATGACCTTGGCTACCTGACAAAAGTCATTGGTCCATTGTTACATTCTGATGACCTTGGCTACCTGACAAAAGTCATTGGTCCATTGTTATATTCTGATGACCCTGGGCACCTGAAACAACTCATTGGTCCATTGTTATATTCTGCTGACCCTGGGCACCTGACAACAGTCATTGGTCCATTGTTACATTCTGATGACCTTGGCTACTAGACAAAAGTT
>NW_013837198.1:0-406 GCF_000517525.1 Limulus polyphemus
TGGCCGTACTGCTTTAACTGGGTATATACGGAAACAATTACACAGAACATTACAGTAAAAATGGCCGTACTAGAAGGAGAAATAAAAATGGCCGTACTGCTTTAACTGGGTATATACGGAAACAATTATACGGAACATTACAGTAAAAACGGCCGTATTGCTTTAACTGGGTATATACGGAAACAATTACACAGAACATTACAGTAAAAATGGTGCACTAATTCATTAAAACCGAGAACAACTATCCATGAATTACACGATAAATTCTTATAACTTTCAATTCCTGGAGAATCATGGTTATTCAACTAAGTCAGTAACTTCAGACGCAGCCAGCTCAGCTGTCTTGGCTATCACTAAGCTTATCTGTCAAAATAAGTAATCAAACTGGTATTGCGAAAGACCGTTT
>NW_013837199.1:0-407 GCF_000517525.1 Limulus polyphemus
CCCAATAGTGCTTTGTCATGGGGCTTAGACTAGACACCTTCTCCCAAGCAGAGCGCGAAACACTTGTTTTTAGGAAATCAATTATAGGCTTCAAATCTTGGTCTTTCTCCTGCTCTGCTTTAATATCTCTTCTTGTTTATTTTCTTTCTCCTCCAACAACTGCTGTAATCTCTCTTCTTGTTTCTTTTCTCGTTCTTCTTGTTTCTTTTACTGTTCTGGTATTGCTGCCATCAAATCTGCTAAGCTGTAGTTTGATTTTCCGCCTCTCGTTTCCATCTTCTTCTTCTTCTTTTTTAATTTATTTTCTGTCCCACTCTCTGACACCAATTTGTTACGCCTCCAGTCGTTACTTAATTTTCCGTAAATTCGTTCCGACGAAACTTTAGCGACACAAGTCCTTTCTTAAA
>NW_013837200.1:0-406 GCF_000517525.1 Limulus polyphemus
GCCAGTTCTTGCAGGCTCTCCCCTTTAGCACGGATTCTCGTCATAAACCAAGCCCTGTAGGCTTCTGGCTGATTCTGGGTTCCGTACCTGAGTTCCAGAGCCTCTACCAGTGCTCTATAGTTGTGTCTGTCAGCTGCTGTGAACTGTCCAAGTATTTTCAGTAGTTGTCCCTTCAAGCTCGTTGCCAGATATACAGCTTTCTGCTCCTCTGTCCATCCATTCATCTCTGCCAGTAGCTCAAATTTGCTCTATATGCTTCCCACGGTGCCTTCCCATCGAATTCCTGTGGCTTCCTTCGCACTGGATCACTCCTATTACTGACATTCATATCTGGGATGTGACTTCTAACGGGACTGAATATGTCTGCATTAGGGTTTAGCTGCAGGTCTGGAAGGGGCTTGTCATT
>NW_013837201.1:0-405 GCF_000517525.1 Limulus polyphemus
TAAAGCTTGTTTAAATGCTTGTGTGTATGTAAACTTGTTTTAATGCCTGTCTGTATCTAAAGCTTGTTTTAATGCCTGTCTGTATGTAAAGTTTGTTTAAATGCCTGTCTGTATGTAAAGTTTGTTTAAATGCCTGTGTGTATGTAAAGCTTGTTTAAATGCTTGTGTGTATGTAAAGCTTGTTTTAATGCCTGTCTGTATGTAAAGCTTGTTTTAATGCTTGTGTATATCTAAAGTTTGTTTTAATGCCTGTCTGTATCTAAAGCTTGTTTAAATGCTTGTGTGTATCTAAAGCTTGTTTAAATGCTTGTGTGTATGTAAAGCTTGTTTAAATGCCTGTCAGTGTGTAAAGCTTGTTTAAATGCTTGTGTGTATGTAAAGCTTGTTTTAATGCCTGTCTGTATC
>NW_013837202.1:0-406 GCF_000517525.1 Limulus polyphemus
GGGTGGGTCTAACTGTGCATGTCATGGTCTTTTAGCAATTTATTTTCAAAACTTTATGAAGTAACTTTATTATTACTATATATCAATGAAATTGGCATCAAAACATTGCTTATATTTCAAATTTTAATATTATGTATGTTTTAATTTCTTAATTCAAAATAAAATATAAATAAAGTTAAATATTGATCTGTGTGTGTAACATAGCACCTCCTCATGTTTTGTTGCTCAGTTTATATTTTTTTATACCTACTATATATGTCTACAAGTGGTTAACGAATTAGAAACATGGATTTTAGATACTGGCAAGCTAGGATATAAATTTAGAATCTCCTACCACTTTGATTCGCTGAGAAATCAATGTATCTAGCAAATCAACTAGAGTGGCACCTCCTCCTACTCCATTCTT
>NW_013837203.1:0-406 GCF_000517525.1 Limulus polyphemus
AATTAGGTGTCACTCCAGTTACAAAATTTATAACCACCAAATTCATCTTTAGCCTTACTTGGTACAACTACTCCATGAACAATTAGGTGTAACTCTAGTTACTGAATTTATAACCATCCTACAGATCTTTAGCCTTACTTGGTACAACTACTCCATGAACACTTAGGTTTAACTCTAATTACCGAATTTATAACCACCATATTCATCTTTAGCCTTACTTAGTACAAAACTCCATGAAAACCTAGGTGTAACTCTAGTTACCGAATTTATAACCACCATACTCATCTTTAGCGTTATTTGGTACAACTACTCCATGAACTCCTAGGTGTGACTCCAGTTACAGAATTTATAACCACCATACACATCTTTAGCCTTACTTGGTACAACTACTCCATAAACACATAAG
>NW_013837204.1:0-601 GCF_000517525.1 Limulus polyphemus
ATACAGATTGATTTATATACACTGTAGTTTTCAAGAGTTGATATAATGACATACAGATTGATTTATATACACTGTAGTTTTCAAGAGTTGATACAATGATATACAGATTGATTTATATACACTGTAGTTTTCAAGAGTTGATATAATGACATACAGATTGATTTATCCATAGTGTAGTTTTCAAGAGTTGATATAATGATATACAAATTGATTTACATACACTGTAGTTTTCAAGAGTTGATACAATGATATACAGATTGATTTATATACACTGTAGTTTTCAAGAATTGATATAATGATATACAAATTGATTTATATACACTGTAGTTTTCTAAGAATTGATATAATGATATACAGATTGATTTACATACACTGTAGTTTTCAAGAGTTGATATAATGACATACAGATTGATTTATATACACTGTAGTTTTCAAAACTACAGTGTATATAAATCAATCTGTATATCATTGTATCAACTCTTTTCTTGAAAACTACAGTGTATATAAATCAATTTGTATATCATTATATCAACTCATGTGTATATCATTATATCAAGATTGATTTATATACACTGTAGTTTTCATGAGTTGATATAATGAC
>NW_013837205.1:0-405 GCF_000517525.1 Limulus polyphemus
CTCATGACGTGTTACAAGCGTCACGTGACTTCCGCTGTCGTAACACTGCCCCTTCCTTAGTATTGTTCGTCCCGAACAATAGCCACTTACATTAAACCAATAAACAATTAACAATAACTTAATTAAATGTTCAGAATTTACAAACACAAAATTAAAATTCAACAAAGTATCTTAATTTTACGGGAGGTATCATCTTCCGTACTGGTCTCCGTCTCGTTGACTTCTGCTTCATGTGGGGTTGCCTGCTTCATCAGGAAACGTCGTATCATTGGTAACAGTCACATCAGTAGTAGTAACTTCATCAAGGGCTTCACTGTTTCCCTTCTCAAAAGCGAGTAGAGTTTATTATGTGACAGTGGCTTTTTCAGGTGACACGTTTTCTAGCAGCGTCATTTGTTCCGTTGT
>NW_013837206.1:0-404 GCF_000517525.1 Limulus polyphemus
CCTGTTTTATAATAATGAAGATATATATGAGTTATTTAAGCGTGTGTCTGTTTTATAATAATGAAGATATATATGAGTTATTTAAGTGTGTCTGTTTTATAATAATGAAGATATTTATGAGTTATTTATGTGTGTGTCTGTTTTATAATAATGAAGATATTTATGAGTTATTTAAGTGTGTGTCTGTTTTATAATAATGAAGATATTTATGAGTTATTTAAGTGTGTGTCTGTTTTATAACAATGAAGATATTTATGAGTTATTTAAGTGCGTGTCTGTTTTATAATAATGAAGATATTTATGAGTTATTTAAGTGCGTGTCTGTTTTATAATAAGGAAGATATTTATGAGTTATTTAAGTGTGTGTCTGTTTATAATAATGAAGTTTATAATAATGAAGATAT
>NW_013837207.1:0-405 GCF_000517525.1 Limulus polyphemus
AAGTGATTTAAAATGATTTGTGTTAGAACTAAGGATCCAGCTAACTTAGGCAAGTGATTTCAAAATGGTTTGTGTTAGTACTGAGGATCCATCTAATTTAGGCAAGTGATTTCAAAATGATTTATGTTAGAATTAAGGATCCATCTAACTTAGGCAAGTGATTTCAAAATGGTTTGTGTTAGTATTGAGGATCCAGCTAATTTAGGCAAGTGATTTCAAAATGATTTGTGTTAGTACTGAGGATCCATCTAATTTAGGCAAGTGATTTCAAAATGGTTTGTGTTAGAATTAAGGATCCATCTAACCTAGGCAAGTGATTTCAAAATGGTTTGTGTTAGTACTGAGGATCCATCTAATTTAGGCAAGTGATTTCAAAATGATTTGTGTTAGAATTAAGGATCCAGC
>NW_013837208.1:0-407 GCF_000517525.1 Limulus polyphemus
AAATATCCTTTTCATAACAATAATTCATAAAAACCATCGTCCTCATCAAAATCATCGTCATCATGATGATCGTCGTTGTTTATAGGAAACACACCATAGATTTGAAATATAAGTCAGTGAAAAAGGGTAAAATCTTTGCTAGGGCTGGTGAAAGGAATTTGGAAAATGAAAGAGAAACATTTTGAGAGAAGAAAGATCTGATGAAATCGTTGGCTACGAGTTTAATAGTTTTTTTTTTATTTTCTTTAATCGCTCTAATTCACATAGATTTGAGCTCACTTAAGAATTTTTTTATTATAATGCTTTAAACTTAATAAAAATGACGTCTTATAGAGGTATTTTGAAAGTGACGTATGATTAGACTTAAATTCTGTAACATGTGTTTTTTATACTGTGAAATTTTCCAG
>NW_013837209.1:0-407 GCF_000517525.1 Limulus polyphemus
AACAAAAGTTATATCATATGTTCGTATTACTGATTTTTCGTTTTTTTTGTTTTTTTTTCTCGTTGTGTTTTCTTGCTGTAGTTTCTCCCCATGATTACTGTTTAGTGTTTTATTTGTTTGATTATCGTTATATTTAGCAACTGTACTTTGAAAATGTATAAAGACTGATGTAAATTCATTTTATTCTGCTTTAGATACTGAAGATGGAATCTGATAGAATTCCGAAACGTTTATCCATGGCCCCTTTTGGTCAATAAACAATGTTGTTTATCATAAGTGTCGTAATCTTGTTTATAATCAAACCTCCATACTAACTTTGGTGAAGATCCATTCACACCCTGCGAAGTAGTTACATGGACAGACAAGAGACAGTACTATTATGTTTATACAGTGTCATGACATAAAAG
>NW_013837210.1:0-2027 GCF_000517525.1 Limulus polyphemus
ATCTTTAAGACTTAATTTGTACTAATATAACTCAATATTCGCTGTTCTCGGACAATGTTGATGATGAAATAACTGTAATCCGAAATATTGGACTCACGTAAATAACTTGTTTTTTGTCTGACTACAATGTTTGTCTTCATTAGAAGACTCGGATATTTTGATGGAAGACTTGAAACTATTCAAACATTTGTGTTTTGGATGCTGTTTTTTGTAGAGATAATTTTCTTAAAAGATTCATTCGAAATGTTACTAACTAAATTCTATCATTATTAGTACATATCCTGCAGGTTTTTCCTTTGAAGAAGAATGTTGTTAGAAAATATCATTTTTCAGTAGTATTTACACAAATTATTGGTAATATTTCGATCAATTTAGAGTAAAGGAATATTATTAAATGAAAAACTTATCAAACATTGGAGCTACATAACATACACTGTTATTTATTACATTTATTAAAACATTTTATTCAACACCGCTAGTAAGTAAAATTAAAAACTGGCAAATAAAAAGGCCATTATAATAATGCCATTGAACACCACGTATTAATTTGTCTTTATTGTTTAATAAACTACACTTACTAAAAATCCATTAATTTAAGCAATATATTATTTCACTCTATTTATCTCTTGTACGTATTGCTCTTTTTCATTTTAATATTTAGAATGATAAAAGAGATGGCAGTTTATCACATTTTGTAGTACTCTCATATAATCATCAAAAATAAAGATTAGAAGAACTATTATTGAACAATAAGTTTGAAGGTCATTGGAAAGATTGCGAATCTTTAACATCGCTATTAAACTATGTCTAAAGAATTATATAAAATACTGTATAGTCTTATGTATTATATATATTTGGGCTCAAAAGAGATTGACTGCGAGTACCAGGTCGACATAAGATTGATCTATGTTACTGAGTGATGATGTGATTTAAACTGTCCAACTTAACATGTTTAACTAATTGATGGTTTCGATTTGTAAATATTTCTTGCAATTCAAAAGTAAAATCGTTTACAAACAGAAAAAAAAATGATTAGACAATTTGACCCATCGCCGTTAAAACTTCCTATGTAAACATACAGAAAACATTTCTTAACAATTTTCAGTAAAATGGTTAACTTTTTATAGTATTATTTAATTTTTATTTCAGTATATGCGACACCACATAACAGCATCATCTGTTCGAATGGATACATGTTAAGGAAAGGTCATTGCTGTAAGTTGTGAATAGCTATTTAAAATAAATGAGCAAAATGAAAACGAAAATAAATAGCTATTCACAACTTACAGCAATGGGGGTTCATATTAGTTTACAGAGAAAACTTAATAAACTAGAAGTACATAAGAAATTGTCACAACTTAAAAGTTTTTATTGAAACAGTATAATGTGTTTTTCCTAGTTTATTTCTTTAAGTATATTTTTAGCTGTTTATCATCATCATCCTCTTGTGGAAAATATACTTAAAGAAATAAACTAGCAAAAACACATTATACTGTTTCAATTAACCATACCTTAAACACCAAATGTTGATCAAAAGAAGTAAATTAAATCGTGTAACTAAGTTAAAATTGACAATAAATCTGTACAGAGTAACCCTTTCACAGAATTATTCATTGTAAACGGTAAGGAGAGTGATTTTGTTTCATGACTATCGTGTTTTTTTATCTAAATTATGTATTGTAGATATGTATATTATAAATTATTTCTTTCTTTGAGATCCATGCCCACCTGGACAGTTCAAAGGCAACGAGCAAAGTCAATGTGTCCCGTGTCCTAAGGATCATTATAGTGATTATTTTGGAGTTTACGAATGTTCGGCTTGTCCAGAAGGTCGATTTGCAAATCCAGGAGCTTCCTCGTTGGATGCATGTAAAAGTAAGTTTTACCAACTACTTATAACCGCACTATGAACGACTATATCTGAATTCTATTTAGAAATTCTATAACTGCAAGTGCTTAAATCTGAAATAGCGTTACAACTTCTTTTCAGTATCATTAACAAACCATGTTATTTATGTAATTAGACA
>NW_013837211.1:0-406 GCF_000517525.1 Limulus polyphemus
AGAGAATCTTATAAATATCTTAAAACTATTAACAATCCAAGACAGAGAACCTTATAAATATCTTAAAACTATTAACAATCCAAGACAGAGAACCTTATAAATATCTTAAAACTATTAACAATCCAAGACAGAGAACCTTATAAATATCTTAAAACTATTAACAATCCAAAACAGAGAACCTTATAAATATCCTAAAGCTATTAACAATCCAAGACAGAGAACCTTATAAATATCTTAAAACTATTAACAATCCAAGACAGAGAACCTTATAAATATCTTAAAACTATTAACAATCCAAGACAGAGAATCTTATAAATATACTTAAAACTATTAACAATCCAAGACAGAGAACCTTATAAATATCTTAAAACTATTAACAATCCAAGACAGAGAATCTTATAAATAT
>NW_013837212.1:0-405 GCF_000517525.1 Limulus polyphemus
AAAAGGCCTTTTAGTCTTCATTCCTCCAAATTTTGTTGACATTAATTGGGGTCCTTTTAGTCAGTTTTCCACTATATTTTGTTGACTTGGAAAACGTGTTTTTAGTTTTATTCCACTCGATTTTGTCGACTTTCATAACTGACTTTTTAGGCCTTCTTAGATTAGTTATTTTTTGACTTTGATAGCGGTATTTTTAGTCTTTCTTAAACTATATTTTAATAACTTTCATAATGGTATTTTTAATCCTTCTTAAACTATATTTTGTCGACTGTTATAAAGGTATTTTAGTTTTCCTTCCGCCAGATTTTGTTGACATTGATATGGGTCGTTTTAGTCAGTTTTCAACTATATATGGTCGACTGTTATAACGGACTTTTGGTCTTCCTTCCTCCATATTTCGTTGAC
>NW_013837213.1:0-405 GCF_000517525.1 Limulus polyphemus
GGGAAGTGTGGGAAGCCTAGTACGTGTGGTATTTATGGCAAGTGAGGGAAGCCTAGTACGTGTGGTATTTATGGCAAGTGAGGGACGCCTAGTACGTGTGGTAATTATGGCAAGTGAGGGAAGCCTAGTACGTGTGGTATTTATGGCAAGTGAGGGAAGCCTAGTACATGTGGTATTTATGGCAAGTGAGAGAAGTCTAGTACGTGTGGTATTTATGGCAAGTGAGGGAAGCCTAGTACATGTGGTATTTATGGCAAGTGAGGGAAGCCTAGTACGTGTGGTATTTATGGCAAGTGAGGGAAGCCTAGTACGTGTGGTATTTATGGCAAGTGAGGGAAGCCTAGTACGTGTGGTATTTATGGCAAGTGAGGGAAGCCTAGTACGTGTGGTATTTATGGCAAGTGA
>NW_013837214.1:0-620 GCF_000517525.1 Limulus polyphemus
ATAAAACAAATGTTACAGGTAAAATAAACAATAGAAAGAATAATAAATGAAAAGAAAACAAAACCATAACGAAATCAAAGTAGAATTTGCTACCTCGTATTCCTTCCCCGTTCGAAAACCGAAGTGATCACATTAATCACTGCTTATAAATTCCCAATTTTCGTATCCTTACTTTTAATTACCTCGTTATACCGACACCATGAATCCTGCCCAGTTTAAGTACATGTACCTTACAAAGAAAAGGCGTAGTGTTCTCAGATCTTCAGCTTATCTACCTTCTGCTGAGATTCAGGTTACGGGAAGTCAAGTTCAAAGACCAGCAAAGTTGCTATAATTAATTAGATCAAGAGATTTGAAATATTGTGATTATTAGTTATATATACTTATTACCAACATTAACATCTACAAATTTAAAATTTTAATTATGAGACCGACACCAGTTTCTCATAGAGGTGACTTTGTAAATTTTTAATTTGCATTTTAGTTATTCACATGATTAACTAAATGATAGAATGAGAAATAACTGTAAACAAATACAAAACGAAATAAAATTAAACTTTCTATTTCACACTCTTTCCCCTTTAGAAGAAGTGATTACATTATTCAGTTTAAAATTAAAT
>NW_013837215.1:0-406 GCF_000517525.1 Limulus polyphemus
TTTTATAACAATATCTATGTAATAGTTGAGTCACAAGTTCTGGGAATGTCTGTAAATATCATAGCAAAAAGTTTGAATTTATTGTTCTTCTTTATTCTGCTTGTTTATTACATAACTCAAAAACCAAAACAATGGTGTCAACCAACTTCACTGAGGTAACATAGTTTCAAAGTTTATATAAGTATCATTAATAACTAGTAATAATTAAAAAATAGAAATATTATAATTTTAGTGTAAACGATGTTATCATTACCCATTGAAGTTAGCTATTTTACAGAATTTTGGTTTTTCCTTTGAAAAGCTTAAGTACAGGATGAAACAGGAATTACCAGCCAATAATAGATAAACAATAAATATTACAGTTGGAATCTCATTGTATTTAGAACTTGGTTATAAGTAAAACCTT
>NW_013837216.1:0-959 GCF_000517525.1 Limulus polyphemus
AATAGGGTGTTTATAAATTCAGCCATAATCATCTTTAGCTTTACTTGGTACAACTACTACATGAACACCAAGGTGTAACTATAGTTATAACCACCATACTCATCTTTAGCCTTACTTGGTACAACTACTCCATGAAAACATAGGTGTAACTCTAGTTAACGAATTAATAACCCTCATACTCATCTGTAGCGTTATTTGGTACAACAACTCCACGAATACCTAGGTGTAACTATAGTTACTGAATTTATAAACACCCTATTCATCTTTAGCCTTACTTGGTACAACTACTCCATGAACGCATAGGTGTAACTCTAGTTTCCGAATTTATAACCACCATACTCATCGTTAGCGTTTTTTGGTACAACAACTCCACGAACACCTAGGTGTAACTCTAGTTACCGAATTTGTAACCACCATAATCATCTTTAGCTTTACTTGGCACAACTACTACATGAACACCTAGATGTAACTATAGTTACCGAATTTATAACCATAAATTCGGTAACTATAGTTACACCTAGGAGTTCATGTAGTAGTTGTACCAAGTAAAGCTAAAGATGATTATGGTGGTTATAAATTCGGTAACTAGAGTTACACTTAGGTATTCGTTTAGTTGTTGTCCCAAATAATGTTAAAGACGAGTATGTTGGTTACAAATTTGGTAACTAGAGTTACACCTAGGTGTTCGTGGAGTTGTTGTACCAAAAAACGCTACAGATGAGTATGGTGGTTACAAATTCAATAACTAGAGTTACATCTAGGTAGCGTTATTTGGTACAACAACTCCACGAAGACCTAGGTGTAACTCTAGTTACCGAATTTATAAACACCCTATTCATCTTTAGCCTTACTTGGTACAACTACTCCATGAACACAGATGAGTATGGGGGTTATTAAATTCGTTAACTAGAGTTACACCTATGTGTTCATGGAGTAGTTGTATCAATTAAGGCTAAAGA
>NW_013837217.1:0-270 GCF_000517525.1 Limulus polyphemus
GACTGTATGCTAAATCACTTTTTGATATTTCTGTTTGTTGGGTGGTAGTTCAGACTGTATGCTAAAACATGTTTGATACTTCTGTTTGTTGGGCGGTAGTTCAGACTATATGCTAAGTCCTTTTTGATACTTCTGTTTGTTGACATTAGTTCAGACTGCATGTTAAGTCCTTTTTGATACTTCTGTTTGTTGGAGAGTAGTTCATACTGTATGCTTTCATACTGTATGCTAAGTCCTTTATGATACTTCCGTTTCTTGACATTAGTTCAA
>NW_013837218.1:0-771 GCF_000517525.1 Limulus polyphemus
GTAAGAGTTCAAAATAACAAAATAATTGATTCGTGAAAAAAAAACATTGACCGTATGAGTTCACAATGACAGAATGATTGATCCATGGAAAAAAAAACACTGACCGTAAGAGTTCACAATGACAGAATAATTGATCCATGGAAAAAAAAACATTGACCGTAAGAGTTCACAATGACAGAATAATTGATTCATGAAAAAAACATTGACCGTAAGAGTTCACAATGACAGAATAATTGATTCATGAAAAAAGAAACATTGACCGTAAGAGTTCACAATGACAAAAGCAATGTTTTTTTTCTTTTCACGAATCAATTATTTTGTCATTGTGAACTCTTACGGTTAATGTTTTTTTTCACGAATCAATTAACGTAAGTGTTCACAATGACAGAATAATTGATTCACGAAAAAAAAAACACTGACCGTAAGAGTTCACAATGACAAAAGAATTGATTCATGAAGAAAAAAAAACAATTGACCGTAAGAGTTCCCAATGATAGAATAATTGATTCATGTAAAACACATTGACCATAAGAGTCCACAATGACAGAATAATTGATTCACGGTAAAAACATTGACCGCAAGAGTTCCCAATGACAGAATAATTGATTCACGGTAAAAACATTGACCGTAAGAGTCCACAATGACAGAATAATTGATTCACGGTAAAAACATTGACCGTAAGTGTTCACAATGACAAAAGAATTGATTCGTGAAAAAAAAAACATTGACCGTAAGAGTTCATAATGACAGAATACTTACTTCATGGAAAAG
>NW_013837219.1:0-406 GCF_000517525.1 Limulus polyphemus
ATTTGTCTGATTTTTTTTTGGGGGGGGATCTACGTCATTTAATCTCTAAAACTACGTGTTGTGGTCTTTCTTTTACGTATTGCGTTATGACGTTTTGTGAAAAATCTGTACGGGATGGAGAAAAATTAATATCATTTTCGGATTCAGCGTACAGGAATACTGTAGAACATGTAAAAGTTTCAAGACATAAAACCATCGCAGGCCTGTGTGAACAATAAAACCATCGTAGGCTTGTGTTAACAATAAAACCATCGTAGGCCTGTGTTAACAATAAAACCATCGCAGGCCTGTGTTAACAATAAAACCACCGCAGGCCTGTGTTAACAATAAAACCATCGCAGGCCTGTGTTAACAATAAAACCATCGTAGACCTGTGTTAACAATAAAACCATCGCAGGCCTGTGTT
>NW_013837220.1:0-1083 GCF_000517525.1 Limulus polyphemus
ATTGTTGTGACACTCACTGTTTTACATATGTTATGTTTTATACAAAGTAGTAGATATTGTTGTGACACTCACTGTTTTACATATGTTATGTTTTATACAAAGTAGTAGACATTGTTGTGACAGTCACTGTTTTACATGTGTTATGTTTTATACAAAGTAGTAGATATTGTTGTGACAGTCACTGTTTTACATATGTTTTATACAAAGTAGTAGATGTTGTTGTGACAGTCACTGTTTTACATATGTTTTATACAAAGTAGTAAATATTGTTGTGACACTCACTGTTTTACTGTATGTTATGTTTTATACAAAGTAGTAGACATTGTTTTGACAGTCATTGTTTTACTGTATGTTATGTTTTATACAAAGTAGTAGACATTGTTTTGACAGTCATTGTTTTACTGTATGTTATGTTTTATACAAAGTAGTAGATATTGTTGTGACAGTCACTGTTTTACATATGTTATTTTTTATACAAAGTAGTAAATATTGATTGTGACAGTCACTGTTTTACATATGTTATGTTTTATACAACACTGTAGACATTTTTTTGACAGTCACTGTTTTACATATGTTTTATACAAAGTAATAGATATTGTTATGACAGTCACTGTTTTACTGTATGTTATGTTTTATACAAAGTAGTAGATATTGTTGTGACACTCACTGTTTTACATATACATTGTTTTATACAAAGTAGTAAATATTGTTGTGACAGTCACTGTTTTACATATGTTATGTTTTATACAAAGTAGTAGATATTGTTGTGACACTCACTGTTTTACATATGTTTTATACAAAGTAGTAGATATTGTTATGACAGTCACTATTTTACATATGTTATGTTTTATACAAAGTAGTAGATGTTGTTGTGACAGTCTGTTTTACATATGTTATGTTTTATACAAAGTAGTAGACATTGTTGTGACACTCACTGTTTTACATATGTTATGTTTTATACAAAGTAGTATATGTTGTTGTGACAGTCACTGTTTTACATGTGTTATGTTTTATACAAAGTAGTAGATATTGTTGTGACACTCACTGTTTTACATATGTTATGTTTTATACAAAGTAGTAGAC
>NW_013837221.1:0-811 GCF_000517525.1 Limulus polyphemus
ATGACAATGACTGATAGACTACTAACCATGACAAGGACTGATAGACTACTAACCATGACAAGGACTGATAGACTACTAACCATGACAAGGACTGATAGACTATTAACCATGACAATGACTGATAGACTACTAACCATGACAAGACTGATAGACTACTAACCATGACAATGACTGATAGACTACTAACTATGATAATGACTGATAGACTACTAACCATGACAATGACTGATAGACTACTAACCATTACAAGGACTGATAGACTACTAACCATGACAAGGACTGATAGACTACTAACCATGACAGGGACTGATAGACTATTAACTATGACAATGACTGATACACTACTAACCATGACAATGACTGATAGACTACTAACCATGACAAGGACTGATAGACTACTAACCATTTAATAGTCTATCAGTCCTTGTCATGGTTAGTAGTCTATCAGTCCTTGTCCCATGACAATGACTGATAGACTACTAACCTTGACAATGACTGATAGACTATTAACCATGACAATGACTGATAGATTACTAACCATGACAATGAATGATAGACTACTAACCATGACAAGGACTGATATACTACTAACCATGACAAGGACTGATAGACTACTAACCATGACAATGACTGATAGACTACTAACTATGACAAGGACTGATAGACTACTAACCATGACAATGACTGATAGACTACTAACCATGACAAGGACTGATAGACTACTAACCATGACAAGAACTGATAGACTACTAACCATGACAAGGACTGATAGACTACTAACCATGACAATGACTGATAGACTACTAACCAC
>NW_013837222.1:0-546 GCF_000517525.1 Limulus polyphemus
CCAGATATTTTTGACTTTGATAGCGGTATTTTTAGTCTTTCTTACACTATATTTTAATGACTTTCATAATTGTATTTTTAATCCTTCTTAAACTATATTTTGTCGACTGTTATAAAGGTCTTTTAGTCTTCATTCCACTAGATTTTGTTGACATTGATATGGGTCCTTTTAGTCAGTTTTCCACTAGATTTTGTTGACTTTGAAAACATGTTTTTACTTTACTTCCACTCGATTTTGTCGACTTTTATAACAGTGTTTTTAGGCCTTCTTAGATTAGTTATTTTTGACTTTGATAGCGGTATTTTTAGTCTTTCTTACACTATATTTTAATGACTTTCATAATTGTATTTTAATCCTTCTTAAACTTTATTTTGTCGACTGTTATAACGGTCTTTTAGTCCTCCTTCCACTAGATTTTGTTGTGTATAGTTGAAAACTGACTAAAACGACCCATATCAAATTTTGTCGACTGTTATAACGGACTTTTAGTCTTCCTTCCTCCATATTTTGTTGACATTGATAAGGGTCCTTTTAGTCCGTTTTCCA
>NW_013837223.1:0-406 GCF_000517525.1 Limulus polyphemus
TCTGGTACTGGCAGGAAATGTTATAAGTCTATATTGTGTTGATGTTTCTAGCTTTGAATGGGCAGGGGTTGTTGTAAGTCTTTAATGTGTTTTTGTATCTAACCTGGTACTGGCAGGAGATGGTGTAAGTATTTAATGTGTTTTTGTATGTAACATGGTACCGACACGGGTTATTGTAAGTCTTTAATGTGTTGTTGTATGTAGCCTGGTACAGGCAAGAGTTGTTGAAAGTATCTAATGTGTTGTCGTTTCTATCCTGGAAATGAAAGGGGTAGTTGTAAGTCTTTAATGTGTTGTTGTATCTAACCTGGTACTGGCAAGAGTTGTTATTAGTCTGTATTGTGTTGATGTTTCTAGCTTTGAACGGGCAGGGATTGTTGTAAGTATTTTATGTGTTGTTGTATCT
>NW_013837224.1:0-406 GCF_000517525.1 Limulus polyphemus
CTATTACCAGTTAGAGATTTAAACTTGCAAACACAAAAAATAGCAAATTCTAATAGCCTTCACTTTTAGATACTAACTAGACCACCCGTGACCCGTTGAGTCACCCACTATTCAGAGGTTATGAAGAATTCAAGCTAATTTCAATATTGCACCGAAATGAATGTTTATTTTGAGATAATTTAATTAAATATTTCAATCCATTCGTGTTATTCTTAATTCAAGAAAAGATATTTGATTTTTGATCGGGAGTAAAAGGAAAGACCATTTCATTTTTCAAAAAAGTGAAGTCAGAGTTTCAGGTATTGTGATGAACAAACCTTATTCACAATTGACTCAAAACGCCTGAAAATAAGAAATAACAGATAATAGTAATGTTATTCATGGTTTATTAGAACGTAATTGCTAT
>NW_013837225.1:0-405 GCF_000517525.1 Limulus polyphemus
CTCATCCTCTAAATTTGGCTAACACCACAATACTTATATTCTAAATGTGTCTAACACACAACAATACTCATCACGTAAACGTGTCTAACACACCACAATACTTATCCTCTAAACGTGTCTAACACACCACAATACTCATCCTCTAAATGTATTTAACCTACCACAATGCTCATCATCTAAATGTGGCAAACACCACAATACTTATATTCTAAATGTGTCTAACACACAATACTCATCCAATAAACGTGTCTAACACACCACAATACTCATCCCGTAAACGTCTCTACACACCACAATACTCATCCTCTAAACATGGCTAACACCACAATACTTATATTCTAAATGTGTCTAACACACCACAATACTTATCCTCTTAACGTGTCTAACACAAAACAATACTCATCC
>NW_013837226.1:0-514 GCF_000517525.1 Limulus polyphemus
ATACTTTGTACTGTCAATAAGAAGACAAAATTTAACGATACTGTGTACTGTCAATAAGAAGACACAAGATTTAACGATACTTTGTACTTTCAATAAGAAGACACAAGATTTAACAATAATGTGTACTGTCAATAACAAGACACAAGATTTAACAAAACTGTGTACTGTCAAAAAGAAGACACAAGATTTAACGATGCTGTGTACTGTCAATAACAAGACACAATATTTAACGATACTGTGTACTGTCAATAAGAAGACACAAGATTTAACGATACTGTGTACTGTCAATAAGAAGACACAAGATTTAACTATACTGTGTACTGTTAATAAGAAGACACAAGATTTAACGATACTGTGTACTTTCAATAAGAAGACACAAGATTTAACGATACTGTGTACTGTCAATCCAGAAGACACAAGATTTAACGATAATGTGTACTGTCAATAAGAAGACACAAGATTTAACGATACTGTGTACTTTCAATAATAAGACACAAGATTTAACAATACTGTG
>NW_013837227.1:0-612 GCF_000517525.1 Limulus polyphemus
GTGTACTGTCAATAAGAAGACAAGATTTAACGATACTGTGTCCTGTCAATAAGTAAGATACAGGATTTATCAATACTGTGTACTGTCAATAAGAAGACACAAGATTTAACAATACTGTGTCCTGTCAATAAGAAGATACAGGATTTATCAATACTGTGTACTGTCAATAAGAAGACACAAGATTTAACGATACTGTGTACTATGAATAAGAAGACAAGATTTACCAATACTGTGTACTGTCAATAAGCAGAAACAAGAATTATCAATACCGTTTAATCTCAATAAGAAGACACAAGATTTAACTATACTATGTACTATCAAAAAGAACACAAGATTTAAGGATACTGTGTACTGTCAATAAAAAGACACAAGATTTAACGATACTGTGTACTAGCAATAATAAGACTAGATTTAAAATCTTGTGTCTGCTTATTGACAGTACACAGTATTGGTTGAGAGTAAACGGTATTGATCCAAGAAGACACAAGATTTAACAATACTATGTACTATCAAAAGAAGACAAGATTTAACGATACTGTGTTCTGTCAATAAAAAGACACAAGATTTAACAATACTGTGTCCTGTCAATAAGAAGATACAGGATTTATTAAT
>NW_013837228.1:0-406 GCF_000517525.1 Limulus polyphemus
GTTCATGGAGTAGTTGTACCAAGTAAGGATAAAGATGAATATGGAGGTTATAAATTCGGTAACTAGAGTTACACCTAAGTGTTAATGGGGTAGTTTTACCAAGTAAGGCTAAAGATGAGTATGGTGGTTATAAATTCCGTAACTAGAGTTACATCTCGGTGTTCATGGAGTAGTTGTATCAAGTAATGCTAAAGATGAGTATGGTGGTTATAAATTCGGTAACTAGAGTTACGTCTAGGTATTCGTGGAGTTGTTGTACCAAGTAAGGCTACAGATGAGTATGGTGGTTATAAATACTGTAACTAGAGTTACACCTAGGTGTTCATGGAGTAGTTGTACCAAGTAAGGCTAAAGATGAGTATGGTGGTTATAAATTCTGTAACTAGAGATACATCTAGGTATTCGT
>NW_013837229.1:0-404 GCF_000517525.1 Limulus polyphemus
TCCTTGGACAGCCCACAACTTAAAATACAGGTGAAGTTAGCACACCCCTCTACCATGCAGGATGCAATGGCCAGAGCTCTCGAATTTGAATCCTAAGTTAAGTCCAGCACAGTGGTACCGAGGTTGGTACAGTCATCTGGATTCAAGGCCAGAAAAGGTCAGCTTTCAGAGACGTTTGAGGGACTTTGCTGGCACTGTAACAAACCTGGGCACAAGAGAGCTCAATGCTGGAAACTTCTACACAGGGGAGACGATACAGCAGGAAAGGCTGCTATCCAGAAAGGCTGTTGGAACTGTGGGGAACAAGGACATCTGAGAAGCCAATGTAAGAAAAATACCACCGATAAGTCAGCTTCGGGAAACCAGTAGTGGTTGGTGCTAAGGGACGACCACAACCTCCATCG
>NW_013837230.1:0-406 GCF_000517525.1 Limulus polyphemus
GGCTTCCACTTAAAATATCTATACAAGTACATGTTTCGACGTGATCTACGTCATCTTCAAGAGTAACTTACAAGACTATTTTATACTTTCCCCCTTGTCGCATTACTTCATTGTTATTGACATATTTCCGTTAATAATAATAATAATAATAATATATCTCGCCATATATCAACATATTGAATTGCTGGTCATTCTTCTCTAGGCCCGGCATGGCCAGGTGGTTAGGGCACTCGACTCGCAATCTGTGGGTCGCGAGTTCGAATCCCCATCCCACCAAACATCCTCGCCCTTTCAGCCCCGGGGTGTTATAATGTGACGGTCAATCCCACTATTCGTCGGTGAAAGAGTAGCCCAAAAGTTGGCGGTGGGTGGTAATGACTAGCTGCCTTCCCTCTAGTCTTACACT
>NW_013837231.1:0-406 GCF_000517525.1 Limulus polyphemus
CTTAAGCTACTATATAGAAAATACCATGCAGTTTTTTCCAGAAGCAACTTTTCTAATGCTTATAGAAGAGCCCTATTGGCCAGTACTAAATACAACCTCTACATAAAATGGCAATTACTATAATAAGCACCACCCACATTCATATTGTAAAATCCAGAAAACGATGTTTCATGTCATCATCCTATGATTTGTCAAATGGGAGATACAGCAATTGGAATAATTGGTAATTAAATTGACACCTTCGACTAGGATTGGCTAAAAGTTTACAACTGAGGTTTAACACGCCCAGACTCAGTTTTATAAAGAAAACAGACTACAAAAAGGTTTAGATACCAATCATAGATGGCAGGACCAGTGCTAAAGTGAAAGGAAATATCTTAAAAAAAATTTTTGAAAAAACATTTCT
>NW_013837232.1:0-406 GCF_000517525.1 Limulus polyphemus
GCAGGAAACAGACATAGATGTTTCAACTTCGTGAATTTCTTTATGTCACTGTTAAATATACTTTCTATTAATATTAACGGTTTAAAGAAACGAGATATACCACTTTTTTGTTCACATGTACTTCTTTGTAAGTATGATTTCATTTTTATTCAGGAAACTCACTTTTCTAATATAGCTGATACCTTTCGTATTGAACGTTTATTAACAAATGTTTATAGAGGTTATTGGAGTTTTGGAACATTTAACAGTAAAGGTTGTGCAATACTTATTCATAATAAATATATATCTAACGTTATTAATTATACGACTGATAGTGATGGTCGTATTGTTACAGTTGATATTGATATTGATTGTGTTAGGGTAAGGCTTATTTGTATTTATGCGCCTACGATTGATTGTGAACGCA
>NW_013837233.1:0-708 GCF_000517525.1 Limulus polyphemus
CCTCCTCATGTTATTTTCCTAACAGAAATTAGATTTTTTAGACCCAAATACAGAATAGTTAGAAAATCTGATAAATTACAATGGTTTTTTGTGGTATCAGTTTAGTAATTTATATTTGTTTTGGTTTTACAAAATGTGATCATCACTAACAATACTGTTACGCCTTCAGTCGTTACTTAATTTTCCGTAAATTCGTTCCGACGAAACTTTAGCGACACAAGTCCTTTCTTAAATAAAACTGGTTTATTCTTTCCGAATACAACTTTACGATACACTTAATTTCAACAGTCGCGCTATAACAACGAACGTGCTCAACTTCAACAATACTCTTTGACTGCAGTTCACTAACTCACTACACTGTTGTTCCGTCACGTTGTGACCATCTCATATATACCAGACTACATCCATATCTAGTAAATGCTAGGGCATTCTTGAAGGAACAGGATATTTCTAGAAAACCAGGTGGCGTGATACTAGTCACGTGACCTCGCTGACGCAACACTGCCCCCTCCTTAGTATTGTTCGTCCCAAACAATAGCCACTTACAATAAACCAACAACAATTAACAATAACTTAATTAAATGTACAGAATTACAAACACAAAATTACAATTCAACAAAGTCTCTTAATTTTACGGGACGTATTTTCTTCCGTACTGGTCTCCGTCTCGTTGGCTTCTGCTTCATATGGGGTTCATCTGTTTCATCA
>NW_013837234.1:0-405 GCF_000517525.1 Limulus polyphemus
TATTCTTTATTAAACTGTTTTCTTTGCAGTAACCTATGAATATGGTTATAAATTAACCACTGTTCAGACAGAAATGTATAATAATAGCAGCCTGATTACAGAAAAGTTTATATACTTATGTATATTACACTTTCTGTTTTGAGTACTGTACTAACAAATCTATTTATGTATTACAAATTAACTAGATTTTATATATTCTGTTCTATGAACATCAAATGTTAAACAATTTTTAAGCGAAATCACTTATCTTTTTTTTCTTAAGGGTAATTACACAGGGGAATTTTGCCTTAGGGAGAGTATTAAATGTAATTCTCAGATTATAAGACTTGATTTTATACCATTCACTACTTGTGAGATACACATAGTGCATAATATCGACTCATATTATGTTTTGCATGTTACTCC
>NW_013837235.1:0-405 GCF_000517525.1 Limulus polyphemus
ATTTAAAGATACTGTGTACTGTCAATAGGAAGACAACAGATTTAACGATACTGTGTACTTTCAATAAGAAGACATAAGATTTAACGATACTGTGTACTGCCAATAAGAAGACACAATATTTAACGATACTGTGTACTGTCAACAAGAAGACACAAGATTTATCGATACTGTGTACTGTCAATAAGAAGACACAAGATTTAACGATACTGTGTACTGTCAATAAGAAGTAACAATATTCAAAGATAATGTGCACTGTCAGTAAGAAAACACAAGATTTAACAATAATGTGTCCTGTCAATAAGAAGACAGAAGATTTAACGATACTAAGTACTGTTAATAAAAAGACACAAGATTTAACGATACTGTGCACTGTCAATAAGAAGACACAAGATTTAACAATACTGT
>NW_013837236.1:0-404 GCF_000517525.1 Limulus polyphemus
CACATTGTTAATCTTGTGTCTTCTTAATGATAGTACACAGTATTGTTAAATCTTGTGTCTTCTTTTTGACAGTACACAGTATTATTAAATCTTGTGTCTTTTTATTGACAGTACACAGTATTGTTAAATCTTGTGTCTTCTTATTGATATTACACTGTTTTGTTAAATCTGGTGTCTTCTTATTGACAGTACCCAGAATTGTTAAATCTTGTGTCTTCTTATTGACAGTACAAAGTATTGTTAAATCTTGTGTCTTCTTATTGACAGTACACAGTATCGTTAAAATCTTGTGTCTTCTTATTGACAGTACACAGTATTGTTAAAATATTTTTTCTTCTTGTTGACAGTACACAGTATTGTTAAAATCTGGTGTCTTCTTTTTGAAAATACATATTTTTATTTTT
>NW_013837237.1:0-443 GCF_000517525.1 Limulus polyphemus
AGGACACAGTATTGTTAAATCCTGTATCTTCTTATTGACAGGACACAGTATTGATAAGTCCTGTATTTTCTGATTGACAGGACACAGTATTGTTAAATTTTGTGTCTTCTTATTGACAGTACACAGTATTGATAAATCCTGTATCTTCTTATTGACAGGACACAGTATTTTTAAATAATGTGTCTTTTTATTGACAGTACACAGTATTGATAAATCCTGTATCTTCTTATTGACAGGACACAGTATTTTTAAATAATGTGTCTTTTTATTGACAGTACACAGTATTGATAAATCCTGTATCTTCTTATTGACAGTACACAGTATTGATAAATCCTTTGTCTTCTTATTGACAGTACACAGTATTGATAAATCCTTTATCTTCTTATTGACAAGACACAGTATTATTAAATCCTGTATCTTCTTATTGACAGGACAAAGTATTT
>NW_013837238.1:0-543 GCF_000517525.1 Limulus polyphemus
TTCTTATTGACAGTACAAAGTATTGTTAAATCTTGTGTCTTCTTATTGACAGTGCACAGTATCGTTAAGTCTTGAGTCTTCTTATTGACAGTACTTAGTATCGTTAAATCTTCTGTCTTCTTATTGACAGGACACATTATTGTTAAATCTTGTGTTTTCTTACTGACAGTACACAGTATCGTTAAATCTTGTGTATACTTATCGACAGTACACAGTATTGTTAAATCTTGTGTCTTCTTACTGACAGTACACAGTATCGTTAAATCTTGTGTCTTCTTATTGACAGTACACAATATTGTTTAATCTTGTGTCTTCTTATTGAAAGTACACAGTATCGTTAAATCTTCTGTCTTTTTATTGACAGTACACAATATCGTTAAGTCTTGTGTCTTCTTATTGACAGTACACAGTATCGTTAAATCTTGTGTCTTCTTATTGACAGTACATATTGCTAAATCGTGTGTCTTCTTATTCAGAGTACACAGTATTGTTAAATCTTGTGTCTTCTTATTGACAGTACACAGTATCGTTAAATCTTGTGTC
>NW_013837239.1:0-406 GCF_000517525.1 Limulus polyphemus
GGAGTAGTTGTACCAAGTAAAGCTAAAGATGAGTATGGTGGTTATAAATTCGGTAACTAGAGATAAACATACGTGTTCGTGGAGTTGTTATACCAAATAACGCTAAAGATGAGTATGGGGGTTATACATTCGGTAACTAGAGTTACACCTAGGTGTTCATGTAGAAGTTGTACCAAGTAAGGCTAAAGATGAATATGGTGGATATAAATTCGGGAACAAGAGTTACACCTAGGGGTTCATGGAGTAGTAGTACCAAGTAAGGATAAAGATGAGTATGGTGGTTATAAATTCGGTAACTAGAGTTACTCCTAGGTGTTCATGGAGTAGTTGTACCAAGTAAGGCTAAAGATGAATATGGTGGTTATAAATTCTGTAAATAGAGTTACACCTAAGTGTTCATGGAGTA
>NW_013837240.1:0-406 GCF_000517525.1 Limulus polyphemus
GTATCGTAAATCTTGTGTTTTCTTATTTACAGTACACAGTATCGTTAAATCTTGTGTCTTCTTATTTATAGCACACAGTATCGTTAAATCTTGTGTCTTCTTATTGACAGTACACAGTAACGTTAAATCTTGTGTCTTCTTATTGACAGTACACAGTATCGTTAAATCTTGTGTCTTCTTATTGACAGTACACTGTATTGTTAAATCGTGTGTCTTCTTATTGACAGTACACAGTATAGTTAAATCTGGTGTCTTCTTATTGACAGTACACATTATCGTTGAATATTGTGTCTTCTTATTGACAGTACACAGTATCGTTAAATCTTGTGTCTTCTTATTGACAGTACACATTGTCGTTAAATCTTGTGTCTTCTTATTGACAGTACACAGTATCGTTAAATCTTGT
>NW_013837241.1:0-406 GCF_000517525.1 Limulus polyphemus
ACTAATGTCTTTTTTTGTCAGTTGTTGAACCTGTATTTTACTTTCTATCAACATCCTTTGTTGTCAGATGTGGAACCTATTTTTGACTTTATACTAATGTCTTTTGTTGTCAGTTGTGGAACCTTTGTTTTACTTTCTACCAACATCCTTTGTTGTGAGATGTAGAACCTGTTTTTCACTTTATTCTAATGTCTTTTGTTGTCAGTTGTGGAACCTGTGTTTTACTTTCTACCAACATTCTTTGTTGTCAGTTGTAGAACCTGTGTATCACTTTATACTAATGTCTTTTGTTGTCAGTTGTGGAACCTGTGTTTAACTTTCTACCAACATATTTTACTGGCAGATGTAGAACCTGTGTTTTACTTTATACCAACATCTTTTTTTGTCAGATGCGGATCCTTTGTTT
>NW_013837242.1:0-453 GCF_000517525.1 Limulus polyphemus
CAATGAAACTATTACTATTAAACCAAAGTATAATGAAACTATTACTGTTAAACTAAAGTACAATGAAACTATTACTGTTAAACTAAAGTATAATGAAACTGTAAATACACCGTTTTAAAGAAGAAAAACATGAAAATACAACGTTCTAAAAAAAAAAAGCCTGTAAATACACCATTATAAAAGAAGAAAAACATGAAAATACAACATTCTAAGAAAAAAAAGCCTGTAAATACCCCGTTATAAGAGAGGATAAGCCTGTAAATACACCGTTATAAGAGAGGATAAGCCTGTAAATACACCGTTATAAGAGAGGATAAGCCTGTAAATACACCATTATAAGATAGGATAAGCCTTTAAGTACATCTGTCTATTGTAACTAAATTTTCTGAATCTCTAAGAAAAATATTCTTTGATGCTTGTTTTATAATTACATTTAACAGATCTTCACATTTT
>NW_013837243.1:0-746 GCF_000517525.1 Limulus polyphemus
GCGTTATTTGGTACAACAACTCCACGAACACCTAGGTATAACTCTAGCTACCGAATTTGTAACCAACATAGTCGTCTTTAGCATTATTTGGTACAACAACTCCACGAACATCTAGGTGTAACTCTAGTTACCGAATTTATTACCACCATACTCATCTTTAGCCTTACTTGGTACAACTACTCCATGAACACCTAGGTGTAACTCTAGTTACGGAATTTATAAACACCATATTCATCCTTAGCCTTACTTGGTACAACTACTCCATAAACACCTAGGTATAACTCTAGTTACCGAATTTATAGTCACCATACTCATCTTTAGCCTTACTTAGTACAAATACTCCATGAACACTTAGGTGTAACTCTAGTTACAGAATTTAGAACCACCATACTCATCTTCAGCATATCTTGTTACAACTACTCCATGAACACCTAGGTGTAACTCTAGTTACCGGGTTATTAATTCAGAGTTACACCTAGGTATTCGTCGAGTTGTTGTACCAAATAACGCTACAGATGAGTATGCTAAAGATGAGTATGGTGGTTATAAATTTTGTAACTAAAGTTACACCTAGGTGTTCATGGAGTAGTTGTACCAAGTAAGACTAAAGATTAGTATGGTGATTATAAATTTGATAACTTTACTTGGTACAACTACTCCATGAACACTTAGGTTTAACTCTAGTTACCGAATTTATAACCCCCATACTCATCTGTATCGTTATTTGGTACAACAACTCCACGAAT
>NW_013837244.1:0-756 GCF_000517525.1 Limulus polyphemus
ACTCACGTAATGGATGGTGGATCCTAACACACAGCTACAATACACACACACAACGTAATGGATGGTGGATCCTAACACACAGCTACAATACACACACACACACGTAATGGATGGTGGATCCTAACACACAGCTACAATACACACACGTAATGGATGGTGGATCCTAACACACAACTACAATACACACTCACGTAATAGATGGTGGATCCTAACACACAGCTTCAATACACACACACGTAATGGATGGTGGATCCAAACACACAGCTACAATACACACACACGTAATGGATGGTGGATCCTAACATACAGCTACAATACACACACGTAATGGATGGTGGATCCTAACACACAGCTACAATACACACTCACGTAATAGATGGTGGATCCTAACACACAGCTACAATACACAACACACGTAATGGATGGTGGATCCAAACACACAGCTACAATACACACACACGTAATGGATGGTGGATCCTAACATACAGCTACAATACACACACGTAATAGATGGTGGATTTTAACACACAGCTAGAATAAACACGCATAATAGATTATCTTCATAGTAAGATCGTGTAAAATATCTGCATGGTGGAGCTAGCTAATAGCAATTTTAATTTTTCAGTGATATTCTCCCTTTTAATCTAAAATTTTTGAAATATTTCTATATCCCTGCAGTACCTATTTTAACTATAATCTTGTTTATGTGAGACATTAGCATATTTACAAAAGCTAAGAGGTTTCTACATCCCTAGG
>NW_013837245.1:0-406 GCF_000517525.1 Limulus polyphemus
TCAGGAAGACATTGAGTCATCTACGACAAAGATTTTATTGGATAGGTATGAGGCGAGATGTGGAAGAATGGTGCCGAACATGTAGTACATGTAGTGCTAAAAGGGGACCCAAGCATACGGGACACTCACCTTATGAAGAGTTGCCTGAGAATGTGTCAGAGTTTGTGGAAGTGTTATCGGAAAGGATGGATGATATCCACCATCAAGTGCATTCAAACTTGGAAACGTCTGCTGATTCGATGAAGTTAACTTATGATGAGAGATCTACTGATGTCAGCTTTGAAGCAGGAGACAAGGTGTGGTTGTATAATCCCAGGAAGACCAAGGGGAAGTCTTCTAAGTTGTCATCTCCATGGGAAGGCCCATATGACATAGTGGATCGTCTCTCAGACGTGACTTTCCGGGT
>NW_013837246.1:0-407 GCF_000517525.1 Limulus polyphemus
GACAGTACAAAGTATTTCTAAATCGTGTGTCTTCTTATTGATAGTACACAGTATTGTTAAATCTATTGTCTTCTTATTGACAGTAGACAGTATCGTTAAATCTTGTGTCTTCTTATTGACAGTACACAGTATCGTTAAATCTTGTGTCTTCTTATTGACAGTATACAGTATCGTTTAATCTTGTGTCTTCTCATTGACAGTACACAGTATCGTTAAATCTTGTGTCTTCTTATTGACAGTACACAGTATCGTTAAATCTTGTGTCTTCTTATTGACAGTTCACAGTATCGATTAATCCTTTGTCTTCTTATTGACAGGACACAGTATCGTTAAATCTTGTGTTTTTTTATTGATAGTACACAGTATTGTTAAATCGTGTGTCTTCTTATTGACAGTACACAGTTTTG
>NW_013837247.1:0-406 GCF_000517525.1 Limulus polyphemus
CCACTATATAATGTGTTCATTCGATGATTAACAAACTGGTGTTATTAAACTAAGACATCAATAATATGTATACAGATCGTTCACTTGCAAAGATACTTCGGGTGCTTGATACATTAAATATTAATTTCATTAATTCTTTATTTATTTACTTATTTTTAGCGAAATTGGTTTGTCAGATATCATTTTTGTGAAGTGAAAAGTCCCAAACGGTCGTAGTTTACACACAAAAAAAAGAACATTATGTGCTGCCGTATAGTGACGGAAAGTGGAACTATTATGAAATATAGAAGAAATTCTCCTGAGTAGTGGTTTTCATTTTTGTTATTTTCTCACAAAAACGCGAGTAATAACATTGCTCATATATACAAATTGGGCGGGCAATTTTTTCACATCTTGCCTATCTGTC
>NW_013837248.1:0-401 GCF_000517525.1 Limulus polyphemus
ATCTATTGAGAGATAACTGACTTCAAAATCTTTTTTGTTAATTTTTTCTCGACCTATTGAGTTATAACTGAACTTCCAAGTATTTTTCTTAATTTTTTTACAATCTATTGAGAGATCACTGAACTTCCAAGTATCTTTTCTACATGTATTGAGAAATAACTGAACTTCAGAGTATTTTTTCTTAACTTTTTGCTTCATCTATTGAGAGATAAATGAACTTCCAAGTACTTTTTAATTTTTTCTTTATCTATTCAGAGATAACTGAGCTTACAATTGGTTTTCTTACTTTTTTCTCCATCTATTGAGAGATAACTGAACATCTAAGTATTTTGTTCTTAACTTTTTCTCCATCTATTGAGAGATAACTGACTTCCAAGTATTTTTTCTTACTTTTTTCTCAA
>NW_013837249.1:0-405 GCF_000517525.1 Limulus polyphemus
AACTGACATTGTTACAAACTAATGTTCTAACTGACATTGTTACAAACCAAGTGTTCTAACTGACATTGTCACAAGCCAAGTGTTCTAACTGACATTGTTACAAGCCAAGTGTTCTAACTGACATTGTTACAAACCAAGTGTTCTAACTGGCATTGTCACAAGCCAAGTGTTCTAACTGACATTGTTACAAGCTAGGTGTTCTAACTGACATTGTTACAAGCCAGGTGCTCTAACTGACATTGTTACAAGCCAAGTATTGTAACTGACATTGTTACAAGCCAAGTATTGTAACTGACATTGTTACAAGCCAAATGTTGTAACTGACATTGTTACAAGCTAGGTGTTCTAACTGACATTGTTACAAGCCAGGTGTTCTAACTGACATTGTTACAAGCCAGGTGTTCT
>NW_013837250.1:0-407 GCF_000517525.1 Limulus polyphemus
CAACACTAGAAATTAACACTCCACCAACTGAATTAGTCAATGAAAACAACACTAGAAATCAACACTCCACCAACTGAATTAGTCAATGAAAATAACACTAGAAATCAACACTCCACCAACTGGATTAGTCAATGAAAAAAACATTAGAAATCAACACTCCACCAACTGAATTAGTCAATGAAAACAACACTAGAAATCAACACTCCACCAACTGGATTAGTCAATGAAAAAAACATTAGAAATCAACACTCCACCAACTGAATTAGTCAATGAAAACAACACTAGAAATCAACACTCCACCAACTGAATTAGTCAATGAAAACAACACTAGAAATCAACACTCCACCAACTGAATTAGTCAATGAAAACAACATTAGAAATCAACACTCCACCAACTGAATTAATCC
>NW_013837251.1:0-407 GCF_000517525.1 Limulus polyphemus
TATATATCACTTAGTAATAAATACTGTTGAACATCGGCTATGCCTAAACAGAAAGATATCACTCAGTCATCGAGATTTTTCAAAATTGGCTAGTAGCTATCTTCAGTTGGATATCTATGTCATTGATCCAGGAAAGCTAAGTTGTTGAGTATCAGTCACTGATAAAATATAGGTAACTGGGTTTGATGTAGTTGTTATTAAAGCACAAAGCTACACAATGGGCTAGCTATGTTTTACCTACTGGGGCATCGAAACCTGATTTTTAACTTCATGACACTGAATACTTACTACTGAGCCACCGGGGGTGGGAGTAAAGATAGATTATTATTATCATTTTAGACAGACAGCAATTAAAATAATGTTCAGCATAAGGAAGTGTTTAAAACGGGAGGATATATCCATTGAAT
>NW_013837252.1:0-406 GCF_000517525.1 Limulus polyphemus
ACATCTTAAATCTGGTCCCTAGTTCTACCACATCTTAAATCTGGTCCTTAGTTATACCACATCGTAAATCTGGTCCCTAGTTCTACCACATCTTAAATGTGGGCCCTAGTTCTACCACATCTTAAATGTGGGCCCTAGTTCTACCACATCTTAAATGTGGGCCCTAGTTCTACCACATCTTAAATCTGGTCCCTAGTTCTACCACATCTTAAATCTGGTCCTTAGTTCTACCACATCTTAAATCTGGTCCTTAGTTCTACCACATCTTAAATCTGCTCCCTAGTTCTATCACATCTTAAATGTGGGCCCTAGTTCTACCACATCTTAAATCTGGTCCCTAGTTCTATCACATCTTAAATCTGGTCCCTAGTTCTACCACATCTTAAATGTGGACCCTAGTTCTACC
>NW_013837253.1:0-729 GCF_000517525.1 Limulus polyphemus
AAATTAATGAATGAATAATACCAATATAGATAAAGTAATGAATGAATAATACCAATATAGATAAATTAATGAATGAATAATACTAATATAGATAAATTAATGAATGAATAATACCAATATAGATAAATTAATGAATGAATAATACTAATATAGATAAATTATTGAATGAATAATACTAATATAGATAAATTATTGAATGAATAATACTAATATAGAGAAATTAATGAATGAATAATACTAATATAGAGAAATTAATGAATGAATAATACTAATATAGATAAATTAATGAATGAATAATACCAATATAGATAAATTAATGAATGAATAATACCAATATAGAGAAATTAAAGAATGAATCATACCAATATAGAGAAATTATTGAATGAATAATACTAATATAGATAAGTTTAATGAATGAATAATACCAATATAGATAAATTAAAGAATGAATAATACCAATATAGATAAATTAAAGAATGAATAATACTAATATAGATAAATTAATGAATGAATAATACCAATATAGATAAATTAATGAATGAATAATACCAATATAGATAAATGAATGAATGAATGAATAACACCAATATAGAGAAATTAAAGAATGAATAATAACAATATAGATAAATTAACGAATGAATAATACTAATATAGAGAAATTAAAGAATGAATCATACCAATATAGAGAAATTATTGAATGAATAATACTAATATAGAGAAATTAATGAA
>NW_013837254.1:0-405 GCF_000517525.1 Limulus polyphemus
CTTTAGCCTTACTTGGTACAACTACTCCATCAACACATAGTTTAACTCTAGTTACTGAATGTGTAACCCATACTCATCTTTAGTGTTATTTGGGACAACAACTCCATGAACACTTAGGTGTAGCTCTAGTTACCGAATTTATAACCACCATACTCATCTTTAGCCTTACTTGGAACAACTACTCCATGATCACCTAGGTGTAACTCTAGATACAGAATTTTAAACCACCATACTCATGATTAGCCTTAACTGGGTACAACTACTCCATAAACACCTAGGTGTAAGTATAGTTACCGAATTTGTAACTACCATACGCATCTTTAGCGTTATTTGGTACAACAACTACACGAACACCTAGGTGGTACTCTAGTTACCGAATTTGTAACCAACATACTCATCTTTAGC
>NW_013837255.1:0-616 GCF_000517525.1 Limulus polyphemus
GTTGGCCGACGCGTTTCGAATGCGTTCTGCATCCATTCAGCCTTGATAATGCTTAGGCATATTTTCTAAATTAGTGTAAGCATTTAGCTGTTTGCGTCTTTAGTACATTAAAAATATTTTGATTTCAATATGTAAAATTGGTCATTTTGTAAGGTATTTAATTCTTTGTACGTTCTTTGTCTTTTCTCTAAGCATTTATATTGATGCCCTATAAAAAAAATGATTCAATACCTATTTCGTAGAAAGACGAAGAAGATATTCAATCAAGTCTGTGTATCACAGATCTTGTCCTTTCACGTCAATTGTAATTATTGACGAGACCGGTGGCCAGTAGTATTTAATAATATTTCTTTTAGAGAAAAACAAATTAATTGGTAAAAATCTATATGTACCTTGCTCTTGTTTGCATTTAGCCCAGACGTTAACAGTTGAAATTAATGAAAGTACCCATAAGGTATAGGTGTCAAATTCTTTGAATATTTTTCTATTTTTACCTACCATTACAGAGGTGTTTTATAACTATCAACGTGTATACAAGTCGTAGAATTTGAAGATTAACTATCTTTATTCTCACATACCATTTTAAAAGATCGATTTCAATAGTTCGAGAAGCGGG
>NW_013837256.1:0-406 GCF_000517525.1 Limulus polyphemus
TATTTTTGAAGTTTGGCATACAGGAATTTAAAATTTTTATTATGTGAGATTTATATATTTGCAACTGCGACTTCGTACTCAGATTATTCCATAGCCGAGAACTATATAATTTTCCATGAATCCCATTTACCACCAATACTAGTAATATGGTCTACTTAACTTATTCCTGGGTGTGTGTTGGGTATACAAAATTATTTAGTGTGATAATGTTTAATGATTATTTAGTATTTATAACAAGAGTGTTGTTTGTTATTAAGCACAAATCTACACAAAGAACTGTCTGTGCTTTTCCCACCACAGGTATCGAAACCCGGTTTGTAGCAGTATAAGTCCACAGATATACTACAGTGTCATTGGGAACATTTCGTTACATAACTTGATAAGCGTCACACATTGTATGTAGTTC
>NW_013837257.1:0-687 GCF_000517525.1 Limulus polyphemus
CCTCTCATATTTATTCAAATACTGAGGTAACAAAAATTTGGAAAAAATATCAATTTCATGTGTGAAAACGTCAATAATTAACAATTAATTCCACATCAAAGAAACCGACGAGAATAAAACTTACTCTAAGACTAATAAATTGTCTGTATAAACTGAATTCAGAAACCTATAAACTTAATTCAGAAACCTATAAACTTAATTCAGAAACTTATAAACTTAATTCAGAAACCTATAAACTTAATTCAGAAACCTATAAACTTAATTCAGAAACCTATAAATCTAATTCAGAAACTTATAAACTTAATTCAGAAACCTATAATCTTAATTCAGAAACCTATAAACTTAATTCAGAAATCTATAAACTGAATTCAGAAACCTATAAACTTAATTCAGAAACCTATAAACTTAATTCAAAAACCTAGCAGAGGAGTTAAGTCACTTGAATACTAGAAAACAGCAGTTTGAACTTTTAGGTCAACTGTACGTGATGAAAATCATAGACTCGTACTCGTTGACAAATCCTAAGAAAACATGTTTGCTGTTGCTGGTCCTCTGTATTGTTACAACCCATAAAGAAAGATGTCCAATATTTATTGTTGTTGGTCCTCTGTATTGTTACAACCCATAAGGAAACATGTCCAATGTTTATTGTTGTTGGTCCACAGTATTGTTACAACCATAAGGAAT
>NW_013837258.1:0-771 GCF_000517525.1 Limulus polyphemus
CTATATTATTCTTTACACGAAGAAAGTTAGCGAAGCAAAAAACTAATAGGTGTAAATATTTGTGATAAGAATATGAAATGAACAAACTAATAGAAATGTGGAAAATTTTTTCGTTTACAAGTTTAATTTTATTTCTTTTTCGTTTTGGTGATATTCTTACAAGTATTATTAGCCGAGAAATATATATTGTTGCATGTTCAAATCAATATTATCATTACTGTTATTTCGTTCCAATTTATAAGTTTCAGTTTTAATACATGACGATATGGGCTTGTATATTTGTAAATATATTATTTTTTTCCCAAATAAGTTGAACTTTGCGATGGACACACTGACGAATTGAAATACTGAAACGTTAACATTATGAAATATACCGGCAAAGCACAGGTAGCCCATTGTGTAGCTCTGTGTTTTACTTTTAAGATAACCCACAGTGGCACAGCGGTATGTCTGCGGACTTGCAACGTTAGAAATCGGGTTTCTATACCTGTGGTGGGCAGAGCACAGCTAGCCCATTGTGTAGCTTTGTGCTTGATTCCAAACAAACAAACACAAATTAAAAAAAAAGAAATATACTATTGTTGGAATTAGTCTTAATTACCGATTTTGAAAAAAGTGTTAAAAATAGGTAAAACACACGTCTATAACAAAATTTAATTATTATTTGCAACGTTTTGGGCAGAAGCCCTCGCCAAGCAGTTTAAACTGTGTTACATAGAAAGAAGGCTAAGACAGAATCGTTTAAGGATTAGAATATAAAGAGATTCTCAA
>NW_013837259.1:0-406 GCF_000517525.1 Limulus polyphemus
GGTAAGCCAAAAGTGGTGCATGCCAATAGGCTTTGGCGTTATCACAGTCCAGGACATTTCAGTTGGGACGAAGTGGACAACAGAACAAATGACGCTGCTGAAGACGTGCCACCTAAAGAAGCCACCGTCGAAGAAAAAACTCTACTTAGTTTTGAGAAGGGAAACGATGAAGTTCTTGATGAAGTTACTACCACTGATGTGACTGTTACTGAAGATAGGACATTTCCTGATGAAGCAGATGAACCCCACGTGAAGCCGAAGCCAACAAGACGGAGACCAGTACGGAAGAAGATACGTCCCGTAAAATTAAGAGACTTTGTTGAATTGTAATTTTGTGTTTGTAATTCTGTACATTTTAATTAAGTTATTGTTATTGGTTTATTGTATGTGGCTATTGGTCGGGACG
>NW_013837260.1:0-425 GCF_000517525.1 Limulus polyphemus
CCTTCTAATCATTACGGAACAAACAACTGTAATACCTTCTAATCGTCACGGAACAAACAATTCTAATACCTTCTAATCGTCACGGAACAAACAATTCTAATACCTTCTAATCGTCACGGAACAAACAATTCTAATATCTTCTAATCATCACGGAACAAACAATTCTATCTTCTAATCATCACGGAATAAACAATGCTAATACCTTCTAATCGTCACGGAACAAACAATTCTAATACCTTCTAATCATCACAGAACAAACAATTCTAATACCTTCTAATCATCACGGAACAAACAATTCTAATACCTTCTAATCATCACGGAACAAACAATTCTAATACCTTCTAATCATCACGGAACAAACAATTATAATACCTTCTAATCATCACGGAACAAACAATTTTAATACCTTTTAATCGTCACGGAAC
>NW_013837261.1:0-406 GCF_000517525.1 Limulus polyphemus
TTTGGTACAACAACTCCACGAACACATAGGTGTAACTCTAGTTACCGAATTTGTAACCAACATACTCGTCTTTAGCATTATTTGGTACAACAACTCCATGAACACCTAGGTGTAACTCTAGTTACAGAATTTATAACCATCATACTCATCTTTAGCTTTACTTGGCACAAATACTCCATGAACACCTAGGTGTAACTATAGTTACCGAATTTATAACCACCAAACTCATCTCTAGCATTTTTTGGTACACCAAGTCCACGAACACCTAGGTGTAACTCTAGTTACCGAATTTATAACCACCATACTCATCGTTAGCGTTATTTGGTACAACAACTCTACGAACACCTAGATGTAACTCTAGTTACCGAATTTGTAACCAACATACTCATCTTTAGCATTATGTGGT
>NW_013837262.1:0-406 GCF_000517525.1 Limulus polyphemus
GTATATTTACAGTATGTTTTATAGTTTAGTTTAGAAAATTACCAGTATATAGCTAATTAACTACCATATCTATATTTACAAAACATTGTATAGTTTACTTTTACAAAATTAACACTATAACGGTAATTATTATATGTATATTTACAGTACGTTTTATAGTTTAGTTTACAAAATCACCACTATAACGATAATTAGCTACCATATGTATATTTACAGTACATTTTATAGTTTAGTTTTACAGAATTACCACTATAACGGTAATTAATTACTATATGTATATTTACAGTAAGTTTTATAGTTTTGTTTTAGAAAATTAGAACTATAAAGCTAATTAACTACCATATCTATATTTACAGTATGTTTTATAGTTTAGTTTTCAAAATTACCACTATAAAGGTAATTAATC
>NW_013837263.1:0-1259 GCF_000517525.1 Limulus polyphemus
CAATACTCTATCTATCCGAATACCTAGTCTAATAGTAGATAGTCTCAGATTTCTTCTTATCCCCATAGTACAATATTTTGTCTATAAAAATACCTAGTCTAAAGTAGATAGTCTCAGATTTCTTCGATAGTCTCAGATTTTAGCATATCTCCATAGTACAATACTCTGTCTATAAGAATACCTAGTCTAATAGTAGATAGTCTCAGATTTCTGCTTATCCCCATAGTACAATACTCTATCTATCTGAATACCTAGTCTAATAGTAGATAGTCTCAGATTTCTTCTTATCCCCATAGTACAATACTTTGTCTATAAGAATATCTAGTCTAATAGTAGATAGTCTCAGATTTCAGCATATCCCCATAGTACAATACTCTGTCTATAAGAATACCTAGTTTAATAGTAGATAGTCTCAGATTTCAGCATATCCCCATAGCACAATACTCTATCTATCCGAATACCTAGTCTAATAGTAGATAGTTACAGATTTCTTCCTATCCTCATAGTACAATACTTTGTCTATAAGAATATCTAGTCTTATAGCAGGTAGTCTCAGATTTCAGCATATCCCCATAGTACAATACTCTGTCTATAAGAATACCTAGTCTAATAGTGGATAGTCTCAGATTTCTGCTTATCCCCATAGTACAATATTTTGTCTATAAGAATAACTAGTCTAAAGTAGATAGTCTCAGATTTTAGCATATCTCCATAGTACAATACTCTGTCTATAAGAATACCTAGTCTAATAGTAGATAGTCTCAGATTTCTGCTTATCCTCATAGTACAATACTCTGTCTATAAGAATACCTAGTTTAATAGTAGATAGTCTCAGATTTCAGCATATCCCCATAGTACAATACTCTATCTATCCGAATACCTAGTCTAATAGTAGATAGTCTCAGATTTCTTCTTATCCCCATAGTACAATACTTTGTCTATAAGAATATATAGTCTAATAGTAGATAGTCTCAGATTTCAGCATATCCCCATAGTACAATACTCTGTCTATAAGAATACCTAGTTTAATAGTAGATAGCCTCAGATTTCAGCATATCCCCATAGTACAATACTCTATCTATCCAAATACCTAGTCTAATAGTAGATAGTCTCAGATTTCTTCCTATCCCCATAGTACAATACTTTGTCTATAAGAATATCTAGTCTTATAGTAGGTAGTCTCAGATTTCAGCATATCTCCATAGTACAATACTCTGTCTATAAGAATACCTAGTTTAATAGTAGATAGTCTCAGATTT
>NW_013837264.1:0-539 GCF_000517525.1 Limulus polyphemus
GATGTGACATCTGTTACACTGCTGATGTAGTCTTGTTATTATTGTGTCAAATAACTACACATAAAGAATATATCAAATATCCGATAGTAATAGATCTATAGTTATTTGACACAATAATAACAAGACTACATCAGTAGTGTAACAGATGTCACATCAAGAATATATCAACTATCTGATAGTAATAGAGCTATAGTTATTTAACACAATAATAACAAGACTACATCAGCAGTGTAACAGATGTCACATCAAAAATATATCAAATATCTGGTAGTATTAGAGCTATAGTTATTTGACACTATAACAAGACTACATCAGCAGTGTAACAGATGTCACATCAAGAATATATTAACTATCCAGTAGTAATAGAGCTATAGTTATTTGACACAATAAAAACAAGAATACATCAGCATTGTAACAGATGTTACATGAAGAGTATATCAAATATCTGATAGTAATAGAGCAAACATCTGTTACAATGCTGATATAGTCTTGTTTATTATTGTGGCAAATAACTATAGATCTATTACTATCAGATATAT
>NW_013837265.1:0-1280 GCF_000517525.1 Limulus polyphemus
CCCCCCCCAGGGCTTCTTAATAATAAAATTAAAATCGACAACAGTTTCAAAGCATTGATAAAAGACGTGTAATTAATTATGTTGATAGATATACCAAGAGATTAAATTAACTCAAATTTCTCGGATGGAGATGTATGCGTATTTGGTAAAGATGTGTGCATTTAGTGAAAGTGTATGTTTCGTGCATTTGGTAAATATGTGTATTTGGTGATGTTGTCTGTAGTTTGTGTAATTAATGGAGGTGTTTGTATTTGGTGAACATAAGTATTTGTGTGCACAAAAAGACATCTTCACCAAATACACAAATACTTATGTTCACCAAATACAAACACCTCCATTAATTACACAAACTACAGACAACATCACCAAATACACATATTTACCAAATGCACAAAAAAACATCTTCACTGAATACACAAATACTTATGTTCACCAAATACAAACACCTCCATTAATTACACAAACTACAGACAACATCACCAAATACACATATTTACCAAATGCACGAAACATACACTTTCACTAAATGTTTGGTAAATATGTGTATTTGGTGATGGTGTCTGTAGTTTGTGTAATTAATGGAGGTGTTTGTATTTGGTGAACATAAGTATTTGTGTATTTAGTGAAGATGTCTTTTTGTGCATTTGGTAAATATGTATGTATTTGGTGAAGGTGTTTGTGTGTGTGTATTTGAGTATTTGGTAAAGATGTGTGTATTTGTGTGTTTCACTAAAGCCAGATTCAACAATCAGAGAGGTGACCATAAACCTGGTCCTTGCTGTACTGGTCCTTATTACAAGCAGGTGTGTACTCATGAGAGCCAACACTAAAATCAAAGTCAAAACCGTTCATTAGATATTAATTTAAATCAAGCAAATGATATTTGTATCTGCACGTGTTTGTTTCTGTATTAGAGAGACATAAATAATTAAAACAGCTACAAGACAAAGAAATTACCTCAACCATTAAACAACCGTCATAAATTTTGACAAGACCTCCTCTTCTCATCTGAAGCTTAAACCGGCACAAAGGGCGTGATGACGTAAGATGTCTACACAAAAGAATCGCAATACAAACTTCAACTGTGTTATTCATTAGAGCATACCAATTATATTTTTGTATTTACAAACATAACTTTCACAATAATCTGTGTATTAATTTGTCATCTTTGGATTGTTGTACCAATAATATGGTTAATATTCTAATTGCTAAAAAGGACATTTCACAATATTAACAATAATCTATGTATTAATTTGTCATCTTTGGATTGTTGTACCAAT
>NW_013837266.1:0-406 GCF_000517525.1 Limulus polyphemus
ACACAACACTCGCTTTTAGAAAATTAATCATTGGCCTCAAATCCTGGTCTTTCTCCTGTTCTGCTTTGATATCTGTATTTAGTTCCATTTCATCATCATCAACTTTTTCAGTCGGCTTGACTTCAGCCCAATGACACCTAATTAGATCAACCTCTCTTTTAACAGTTACCGGAACTTGGCCTTTGTTATTCCCAAACGTCATTTTATCAAAATCAATTACAAACTTCTTTGGTAATAGAGAGTCCAATCCTAAGATGCATTCATCTTCAATGTCAGCCAAGTATACTTCCTGTCTCTCCTTTGTGCCCATGAGCTCAATAGTTACCCACACTGGTCCCCACAATCTTGTAGAATGTCCTGTCACACCATAAAGCTTCTGTATGGCTTCCGGTACTCCTTCGTGATT
>NW_013837267.1:0-405 GCF_000517525.1 Limulus polyphemus
ACAAAAATCGTAAAACTAAAACTAATAATCTAGAATTTTGTAAGTAAACGCGCAAAATTGTGGCGAACCTTATTAAAAAATATCAAAAAGATTCATGTAAATGGTACTAAGTACTGGTACAAAACGCAAAACCTTCAATAATTCCCTTAAAACGCATCGTAGGAAGGTGAAACTTCGCATGATACTGTGGAACGAACTAGTGAATATACGTAGCAAAAGGTTAAGATCCATCAATTTAGAACCCTCTGATAGAAAGAAATCTATAACAGAGCAATATCAAAAAGCTTCACTGCACTACACATTCTCTTTCAGAAAGCCAATAATGTAGTAACAAAATGGACCACAAAAGTCGCAAGAATGATAACATGAAACTAGAGTCTTGCATGTAAATACGCAAGTACGCAA
>NW_013837268.1:0-405 GCF_000517525.1 Limulus polyphemus
CCCTTTACTACCAATATTCCACATGATGAAGGACTACAAACTCTAAAGTCCGTATTAGACCTTTCTAAACAATCAGAATCTCAAACAGTAATTGATCTTGCCAGTCTAGTGTTAACTCTCTACTACTTCAAATTCAATAACGAACATTACATTCAGGTTCACGGTACTAACTTGGTACCAAAATGGCTCCCAGTTATGCCAAGTTTTTATGGGTCATATTGAAAATCAGCTTTTACAACTAATCCCTGTAAAACCTCATACATGGAAACGTTACATAGACAACATATTTTTCATTTGGACAGCCGGTCTTAAATCACTTGAAGAATTTATCTCACATTCAAACTCCTTTCACAAAACAATCAAGTTTACCTGTGATTACTCGCCTACTCAGATTAACTCTCTTGA
>NW_013837269.1:0-991 GCF_000517525.1 Limulus polyphemus
ACAAGATTTAACAATAATGTGTCCTGTCAATAAGAAGACACAAGATTTTACGATACTGTGTACTGTCAATAAGAAGACACAAGATTTAACGATACTGTGTACTGTCAATAAGAAGACACAATATTCAACGATAGTGTGTAATGTCAGTAAGAAAACACAAGATTTAACAATAATGTGTCCTGTCAATAAGAAAACACAAGATATAACGATACTGTGTACTGTCAATAAGAAGACACTGGATTTAACGATACTGTGTACTGTCCATAAGAAGACAAAAGATTTAACAATACTGTGTACTGTCAATAAAAAGACACTAGATATAACGATACTGTGTACTGTCATAAAGAAGACACAATATTCAACGATAATGTATACTGTCAGTAAGAAAACACAAGATTTAACAATAGTGTGTACTCGATACTGTGTACTGTCAATAAGAAGACACAAGAAGTCTTGTGTTTTCTTATTGACAGTACACAGTATCGTTAAATCGTTTGTGTTCTTATTGATAGTACACAGTATTAATAAATCTTGTGTCTTCTTATTGACAGTACACAGTATCGTTAAATCTTGTGTCTTCTTATTGACAGAACACAGTATCGTTTGTCTTCTTAATGACAGGACACATTATTGTTAAAGGAAGATTTAACGATACTGTGTACTGTCAATAAGAAGACATAAGATTTAACGATACTGTGTACTATCAATAAGAAGACACAAGATTTAACTATACTGTATTCTGTCAATAAGAAGACACAAGATTTAACGATACTGTGTACTGTCAATAAGAAGACACAAGATTTATTAATACTGTGTACTATCAATAAGAACACAAAAGATTTAACGATACTGTTTACATTCAATATGAAGACATAAAATTTAACAATACTGTGTACTGTCAATAAGAAGACACAAGATTTAACGATACTGTGTACTGTCAATAAATGACACAAGATTTAACTATACTGTGTACTGTCCATAAGAAGACACG
>NW_013837270.1:0-405 GCF_000517525.1 Limulus polyphemus
CTAGCGCAGATAGCCCTCGTGTAGCTTTGCGCGAAATTCAGAATAAAACAAAAACACATGTTGTCATTTTCAGTCACTCGCAAAAAAAAATCATCTAATATGGGTTAATGTGAAATAGAAAATATGTTTGAGAGACGCAAAACTATAATTCGTATGTTGGAATACTCTTAAAAAAACACCATTAACTAGATAGTCAAGTATGACAACTGTTTGAGAAGCTAACATCTACAATGCTTGTCACATGTCATTTTCAGAGTCAGTCGCAAATAAATCCTCTAATAACAGTAGCACAAAACAGACAAAAAAACGAGCTATCGTTAAATCAGAATGAGTAACTATTAAACCTTTAAAAATTATCTGTGAGTCTCTGAATCTAAATAATGCTGATGCTGCTCTTGTTTGTTT
>NW_013837271.1:0-405 GCF_000517525.1 Limulus polyphemus
CAATGTATCCTCCTTGTGTGAAAGACAATAGATCGTCCTTTAACGTATCTAATTCACTTTTAAATTTACTAATGTTTTCCATTTGTACCTCTTACAATTGTTGTTGATTTTCCTGTAGTTGCTGCTGACTTTCTTCCTGTTTCCTTTCTTGTTCCAGTTGCCACTGCTGTAATCTCTCTTCTTGTATAATTTCTTGTTCTTCTTGTTTCTTTTCTTTTTCCTCTAACAACTGCTGTAATTTCTCTTCTTGTTTCTTTTCTTTTTCCTCCAACAACTGCTGTAATCTCTCTTCTTGTTTATTTTGTTGTTCAAGCTGCCACTGTTGCAGATTTTCTTGCAACTGCTGTTGTCTCTCTTCTTGTTTCTTTTCTTTTTCCTCCAACAACTGCTGTGATTTCTCTTGTT
>NW_013837272.1:0-407 GCF_000517525.1 Limulus polyphemus
GTACCATAACTAGTTAACATCATCCACAACAACTAGTTAACATCATCCACCACAACTAGTTAACATCATCCACCACAACTAGTTAACATCATCCACCACAACTAGTTAACATCATCCACCATAACTAGTTAAACATCATCCACCACAACTAGTTAATATCATCCACCATAACTAGTAAACATCATCCACCACAACTAGTTAACATCATCCACCACAACTAGTTAACATCATCCACCACAACTAGTTAACATCATCCACCACTACTAGTAAACATCATCCACCACTACTAGTAAACATCATCCACCACTACTAGTAAACATCATCCACCACAACTAGTAAACATCATCCACCACAACTAGTTAACATCATCCACCATAACTAGTAAACATCATCCACCACAACTAGTT
>NW_013837273.1:0-405 GCF_000517525.1 Limulus polyphemus
AAAATCTCATAGAATGTGATAACTAAGATAATCTAAAGGTTGAAAATACAACCTAAGAGGAGAGGATGTAGTTTATGAAAGTCACGGTTTGTGTTTATAAAATATTTCCTTTCAATGGCATTATAACTATGACAGTTTATTTCGGAAAATAACTCGCATGTGATGTGTAGAAATCAATATGATTTGGGATCTTAATTTAACGTATATGATATTACAAAAGGTGTCGCACCGTACGGGCGGTTGTTTGTCTAATCGTATATTTTATACCTAATTGATAGAATTTTAGAAATAGTGATAATTTTCTAAAAAAAGTGTTTTTTTGTCTAGGAAGTATTGTATGGGAAAAGTTTACGGATTGTGCTCTTTAGTCATACGCAACTCATTGCATCAAAATGATTGAATGTT
>NW_013837274.1:0-406 GCF_000517525.1 Limulus polyphemus
CTTATTGATAGTACACAGTATTGTTAAATCTTGTGTCTTCTTATTGACAGAACACAGTATTGTTAAATCTTGTGTCTTCTTATTGAAAGTATATAGTATCGTTAAATCTTGTGTTTTCTTATTGACAGTACACAGTATCGTTAAATCTTGTGTTTTCTTATTGACAGTAGACAGTATCGTTAAATCTTGTGTCTTCTTATTGACAGTACACAGTATCGTTAAATCTTGTGTCTTCTTATTGAAAGTACACAGTATCGTTAAATCTTGTGTCTTCTTATTGACAGAACAGAGTATCGTTAAATCTTGTGTCTTCTTATTGACAGTACACAGTATCGTTAAATCTTGTGTCTTCTTATTGACAGTACACAGTATTGTTAAATCTTGTGTCTTCTTATTGACAGTACAG
>NW_013837275.1:0-828 GCF_000517525.1 Limulus polyphemus
GTTTAGTTTACCGTGTCCTCTTACGACAGAACAGCACAGCGTTTAACTTACCGCATCTTCTTACGACAGAACAGCACAGCGTTTAACTTACCGCATCTTCTTACGACAGAACAGCACAGTGTTTAGTTTACATGTCCTCTTACGACAGAACAACACAGTGTTTAGTTTACCGTTTCCTCTTGCAACAAAACAACACAGTGTTTAGTTTACAGTGTTATCTTACAACAGCACAGCATTTAGTTTACAGTGTCATCTTACACCAGCCCAGCATTTAGTTTATAGTGTCTTCTTACAACAGAACAGCACAGCGTTTAGTTTACAGTGTCATCTTACAACAGCCCAGAATTTAGTTTACAGTGTCATCTTACAACAGTCCAGCATTTACTTTACAGTGACATCTTACAACAGAACAGCACAGCGTTTAGTTTACGGTAAACTAAACACTGTGCTGTTCTGTCGTAAGAAGATGCGGTAAGTTAAACACTGTGCTGTTCTGTCATAAGAGGACACGGTAAACTAAACACTGTGCTGTTCTGTTGTAAGAAGACACGGTAAACTAAACACTGTGTTGTTCTGTCGTAAGAGGACACTGTAAACTAAACACTGTGCTGTTCTGTTGTAAGAGGACACTGGTAAACTTGTGTCATCTTACAACAGCCCAGCATTTAGTTTATAGTGTCTTCTTACAACAGAACAGCACAGTGTTTAGTTTACCGTGTTCTCTTACCACAGAACAACACAGCGTTTAGTTTACCATGTCTACTTACCACAGAACAACACAGTGTTTAGTTTACAGTGTCATCTTACAACAGCTCAGCATTTAGTTTA
>NW_013837276.1:0-406 GCF_000517525.1 Limulus polyphemus
TTCCTGTTTCCTTTCTTGTTCCAGTTGCCACTGCTGTAATCTCTCTTGTTTATTTTGCTGTTCCAGCTGCCACTGTTGCAGGTTTTCTTGCAACTGCTGTTGTCTTTCTTCTTCTTTCTTTAGTTTTTCCTCCAACAACTGTTGTAATCTCTCTTCTTGTTTCTTTTCTCGTTCTTCTTGTTTCTTTTTCCTCCAACAACTGATGTAATTTCTTTTGTTTATTTTGCTGTTTGAGCTGCCATTGTTGTAGGTTTTCTTGCCACTGCTGTAATTTTTCTTCTTGTTTCTTTTCTCGTTCTTCTTGTTTCTTTCTCGTTCTTCTTGTTTCTTTTGCTGTTCTTATATTGCTGTCATCAAATCTGCTAAGCTTTAGTTTGATTTTCCGCCTCTCGTTTCCATCTTCTTC
>NW_013837277.1:0-573 GCF_000517525.1 Limulus polyphemus
CCAGCACAGAGGTAGCAAGGTTGGTACAGTCATCTGGATTCAAGGCCAGAAAAGGTCAGCTTTCAGAGAAGTTTGAGGGACTTTGCTGGCACTGTAACAAACCTGGACACAAGAAAGCTCAATTCTGGAAATTTCAGCACAGGGAAGATGCCATGGCAGGAAAGGCTGCTACCTAGAAAAGTTGTTGGAACTGTGGAGAGCAAGGACATATGAGGAGCCACAGTGTGAGAAGAATATTAACAATAAGTCAGCCTCAAGGAAACCAGTAGTGGTTCGTGTTGATGGACGCCTACCAACCTCCATCGTGAAAGTCCCAAGAGCTAAGTGTAAAATGGCAAGCACACATAATATCTATGTGACACGGAAGCTGGATGGCCAAAGGTGCAACTTTGTCATAGATTCTGCATCACAAGGGTTTGCTGAGATGCCCTTTGTTATCCAGCACCTTGAAGTACCAGAAGCTGTACAGAAGCTCTGTGGTGTGACAGGACATTCTGCAAGGTTGTGGGGACCAGTGTGGGTAACTATCGAGCTCATGGGCATGAAAAACAGACAGAAAGTATACTTGGCTGA
>NW_013837278.1:0-406 GCF_000517525.1 Limulus polyphemus
ACTGAGTGGTCACAAGTAAATAGACACCTAGTTTTTTGTCATTTAACTGATTTATGCTAACTAATTTGTGTTCACAGAGCACTATATAAATGAAAATGGTCTGCACACTAATTATCTTGTGCTCCAACATGCCTAGAACTCAGGGTTCTCTCGAATTGTCAGATTTTGTTAGAGGAAGGATGGTTGGTCAAGCGTATAATGGAATAAGTCAGCAGCAGAATTTGGGAATCCCGCTTTCAACAGTCAACAGAATCATCGTGCAGTTCAGGAAACACGGCAAGGAAACAACTGAGCAGCATCCGGGTCGTCCTGGTCCGTCAGAGGGGACAAAAAGGGCTGTCAAGAGGAGCGTCGAAATGGATCCCAGATTAATGACTGCAGAAGTGGCCAAAGTTGGTGGGATGAG
>NW_013837279.1:0-406 GCF_000517525.1 Limulus polyphemus
TCTTCTTATTGATAGTACACATTATCGTTAAATATTGTGTCTTTTTATTGATAGTACACAGTATTGCTAAATCGTGTGTCTTCTTTTTGATATTACACAGTATTGTTAAATCTATTGTCTTCTTATTGACAGTAGACAGTATCGTTAAATCTTGTGTCTTGTTATTGAAAGTACACAGTATCGTTAAATCTTGTGTCTTCTTATTGACAGTACACAGTATCGTTAAATCTTGTGTCTTCTTATTGACAGGACACATTATTGTTAAATCTTGTGTTTTCTTACTGACAGTACACATTATCGTTAGAGTATTGTGTCTTCTTGACAGTACACAGTATCGTTAAATCTTGTGTCTTCTTATTGAGAGGACACATTATTGTTAAATCTTGTGTCCTCTTATTGACAGTAT
>NW_013837280.1:0-406 GCF_000517525.1 Limulus polyphemus
CTAACTTTAGTTTATGGTTGTCATTGTAACACTCTAACTTTAGTTTATGTTGTCCTTGTAATATTCTAACTTTAGTTTATGGTTTTCTTTGCAACAGTCCAACTTTATTTTATATTTGTCCTTGTAACATTCTAACTTTATTTTATGGTTTTTCCTTGTAACATTCTATCTTTAGTTTATGGTTGTCATTGTAACAGTCTAACTTTAGTTTATAGTTGTCCTTGTAACATTCTATCTTTAGTTTATGGTTGTCATTGTAACAGTCTAACTTTAGTTTATGTTGTCCTTGTAATATTCTAACTTTAGTTTATGGTTGTCATTGTAACAGTCTAACTTTAGTTTATGGTTGTCCTTGTAAAATTCTAACTTTATCTTTTTTTTCCTTGTAACATTCTATCTTTAGTTT
>NW_013837281.1:0-753 GCF_000517525.1 Limulus polyphemus
ATCTTCAGCTTCCTTTGTTTTCCTAATGCAGTACAGCATCTATCTTCAGCTTCCTTTGTCTTTCTAATGCAGTACAGCATCTATCTTCAGCTTCCTTTATCTTCCTTATATGTGTTTAGTATTTATTGTAATCATTATGACATTGACCTTTATTAATTACCAGTCATTGTAAAGTTCTGTGTAAAAGTTGTTTTGATAATTTTAACACATTAAACGAGCGTTTTAGTTTCATCAATCACTGGATAAACTTATTATAAAATGCTGATCTCGTAATGCACACACACTGAGTGGAAGCAGGAAAAATATCATTATCAACATCAAGGTTTTATCAAGGATTACAGAAATATCAGTCCACGCATATTTACATGTGACTGTAATATCAAGGATCACATATTTACATGTAACTATGTGATCCTTGATATTACTAAATATGTGATCCTTGATATTATAGTCACATGTAAATATGTGATCCTTGATATTACAGTCACATGTAAATATGTGATCCTTGATATTATAGTCACATGTAAATTCAAGGATCAGATGTCTTACATGTGACTATAATATCAAGGATCACATATTTACATGTGACTATAATATCAAGGATCACATATTTACATGTGACTGTAATATCAAGGATCAGATGCTTACATGTGACTGTATATCAAGGATCACATATTTACATGTGACTATAATATCAAGGATCACATATTTACATGTGACTATAATATCAAGGATCACATGTTTACATGTGAA
>NW_013837282.1:0-258 GCF_000517525.1 Limulus polyphemus
TAACTCTAGTGTACTGTCAAGTTCAACATACCCACAAGCTCTAACAACACTACCTGGTCAAACTATTTACTGGTAACTCTAGTGTACTGTCAAGTTTAACATACCAACAAGCTCTAACAACACTACCTGGTCAAACTATTTACTGGTAACTCTAATGTACTATCAAGTTCAATATATTCACCAGCTCTTACAACACTACTTGGTCAAACTATTTACTGGTAACTCTAGTGTACTGTCAAGTTCAACATACCAACAAGC
>NW_013837283.1:0-406 GCF_000517525.1 Limulus polyphemus
AGAAGATACAGGATTTATCAACACTGTGTACTGTCAATTAGAAGACACAAGATTTAACAAAACTGTGTTCTGTCAATAAGAAGAAACGGGATTTATCAACACTGTGTACTGTCAATTAGAAGACACAAGATTTAATAATACTGTGTCCTGTCAATAAGAAGATAAAGGATTTATCAATACTGTGTACTGTCAATAAGAAGACACAAGATTTAACAATACTGTGTACTCTCAATAAGAAGACCAAAAATTTAACAATACTATGAAATGTCAATAAGAAGACACAAGATTTAACAATACTGAGTCCTTTCAATAAGAAGATACAGTATTTATCAATATTGTGTACTGTCAATAAGAAGAAACATAATTTAACAATACTGTGTCCTGTCAATAAGAAGAAACGTGTATT
>NW_013837284.1:0-406 GCF_000517525.1 Limulus polyphemus
TCGGTGTTGGCATCTTCAACAAATAGAAGGATGTCATTTGATTAAACTTGTCCACTCTTATAGTTTCAGCTCCATCAGAATGAGTGGCGATTTGGTCAGGAAATGTTTGAAATACTGGATGAAAATGATATAATGATAGGTTGTGAGATAGAAACACTCGGCAGTTTATTCACTTCCATAATGGCTGTAATAGATATGATATTTTTAATTCCAGCCAAGTTCACCTGTTTGCACTTTTTCGTACGTAAACACTTCTATATCCTGAGTATATGACAAAGATTCGACACTCCTCTCACACTGAGAAGGCTTAGTTTAGAGAGGCGAGTCAGCTAACGTTTTCCATTGTTTAGTGTGATGGCGAATCACCAAAATTATTACCACCAATCATTCTTAGGCATAAAAAAAC
>NW_013837285.1:0-406 GCF_000517525.1 Limulus polyphemus
GCATGGAAAAGAGTAGGATACACTTTACTCGTGTGCTCAAGTAAAGCATGGAAAAGAGTAGGATACACTTTACTCGTGTGTTCAAGTAAAGCATGGAAAAGAGTAGGATACACTTTATTTGTGTGCTAAAGTAAAGCAAGGAAAAGAGTTGGATACACTTTATTTGTGTGCTCAAGTAAAGCATGGAAAGGAGTAGGATACACTTTATTTGTGTGCTCAAGTAAAGCATGGAAAACTGAAGTATACACTTTATTTGTGTGCTCAAGTAAAGCATAGAAAAGAGTAGGATACACTTTACTTGTGTGCTCAAGTAAAGCATGGAAAAGAATAGGATACACTTTACTCGTGTGCTCAAGTAAAGCATGGAAAAGAATAGGATACACTTTACTTGTGTGCTCAAGTAAAG
>NW_013837286.1:0-580 GCF_000517525.1 Limulus polyphemus
GACTAAAGATGACTATGGTGGTTATAAATTCTGTTACTAGAGTTACACCTAGGTGTTCATGGATCAGTTGTACCAAGTAAGGTAAAAGATGAGTATGGTGGTTATAATTTCGGTAAATAGAGCTACACCTAAGTGTTTGTGGAGTTATTGTACCAAATAACCCTAAAGATGAGTATGGTGGTTAAAAATTCTGTAACTAGAGCTACACCTAGGTGATTGTGGAGTTGTTGTACCTAATAACCCTAAAGATGAGTATGGTGGTTAAAAATTCTGTAACTAGAGTTACACCTAGGTGCTCGTGGAGTTGTTGTACCAAGAAGGGCTAAAGGTAGTTATGTTTGTTACACATGCGCTAACTAGGTGTTCATGGAGTAGTTGTACCAAGAAAGGTTAAAAACGAGTAGGTTGGTTATAAATTCAGTAACTAGAGTTAATCCTAAGTGTTCATGAAGTAGTTGTACCAAGTAAGGCTAAAGATGAGTATGGTGGTTATAAATTCTGTAACTAGAGTTACACCTAAGTGTTCATGGAATAGTTGTACCAAGTAAGGCTAAAGATGATTTTGGTGGTTATAAATTCG
>NW_013837287.1:0-481 GCF_000517525.1 Limulus polyphemus
TCTACTGTTCTCAGTTTACAAGTGTAGTATCTACTGTTTTCAGTTTACAAGTGTAGTAGTATCTACTGTTTTCAGTTTACAAGTGTAGTAGTATCTACTGTTCTCAGTTTATAAGTGTAGTAGTATCTACGGTTCTTAATTTACAAGTGTAGTAGTATCTACTTTTCTCAGTTTACAAGTGTATTAGTATCTACTGTTCTCAGTTTACAAGTGTAGTAGTATCTACTCTTCTCAGTTTACAAGTGTAGTAGTATATACTGTTTTCACTTTACAAGTGTAGTAGTATCTACTCTTCTCAGTTTACAAGTGTAGTAATATCTACTGTTTTCAGTTTACAAGTGTAGTAGTATCTACTCTTCTCAGTTTACAAGTGTAGTAGTATCTACTGTTTTCAGTTTACAAGTGTAGTAGTATCTACTGTTTTCAGTTTACAAGTGTAGTAGTATCTACGGTTCTCAGTTTACAAGTTGTAGTAGTATCT
>NW_013837288.1:0-521 GCF_000517525.1 Limulus polyphemus
CTTTGTAATATTTGTACTGATTGAATATATTTTCTCATTGTGATGCTAGAAGTACCTAGGATAGATAATATTTTTGGCCTAAATTGTTTTTATTTTATTGTTTAATTTCATATTCTTTAAAATATGATGTTGATATGTTTCTTTCTAGAAGTCCTCACGTAAAAACATGTGTTAGAACTGGACACGTCGATGGAATGTGGATATCCCTAAATATGTGATTATTCTTAACTTTTATGGCTGGATTGTTTATTATTGGACATACTGCGTGAAAATATACCAAGTCTTACCTGATTTTCTGTATCTAATTTGCGTTTGTTAAATATCAGGGAAGATTCTGAGTTAAATCCATTTTGTTTGGAGATCTTGCGGATGAGGTAGATCATAGATTCACCTCCAGACTTGGGAACTCGGTTATACATAAGAACTTGCGTATTCTTTGACAAATTAGCCGGTGAACCTAAAGAAAATGAAAAGATGCAGAAATACAGTTTATTGTTTGTTTTTGAATTTCGTGCAAAGCT
>NW_013837289.1:0-405 GCF_000517525.1 Limulus polyphemus
CTAACTGATGAATCTCCACACTACAACTATTAGACGATGTGTTCGAAGGAAAACGAAGTTTGATTATAAACAAGATTACGACACTTATGATAAACAACATTGTTTACAGAATCTTAATGAGTTTATACTATATATCGTATTTGGATCCTTAATCTAATCTCTAACGGCTGATCTTTCACGTGATCCTAGTGAGGGAAAAGCACGTGTCGGTAGTTAACATATACGTATGTATGTATAGTTATTTACTTATGTCAAATTATCGTCACTAGAGATTTTTTTTAATGTGGTTTTAAAAGGAATTTGTTTGTGTTCATGAATTATTTTTAATTATTATATTTCTTGGAGGAACCGTGTTGCATAAGTTCAGCTTTATAAAGATTCTCAGCTTAAACAGCCCCCCCCCCC
>NW_013837290.1:0-406 GCF_000517525.1 Limulus polyphemus
AGTAACTCTAGTTAGCGAATTTGTAACCACCATACTCATCTTTAGCGTTATTTGGTACAACAACTTCACGAACACATAGGAGTAACTCTAGTTCCGAATTTGTAACCACCATACTCATCTTTGGCCTTACTTGGTACAACTACTCCATAAACACCTAGGTGTAATTCTAGTTACTGAATTTATAACCGCCATACTCATCTTTAGCCTTACTTCGTACAACTATTCCATGAACAACTAGGTGTAACTCTAGTTACAGAATTTATAACAAACATACTAATCTTTAGTCTTACTTTGTACAACAACTCCACGAACACATAGGAGTAACTCTAGTTACGAATTTGTAACCACCATACTCCTCTTTAGCCTTACTTGGTACAACTGCACCATAAACACATAGGTGTAAGTA
>NW_013837291.1:0-406 GCF_000517525.1 Limulus polyphemus
GCAAAGTATCGTTAAATCTTGTGTCTTCTTATTGACCATACACAGTATCGTTAAATCTTGTGTCTTCTTATTGACAGTACACAGTATCGTTAAATCTTGTGTCTTCTTATTGGCAGTACACAGTATAGTTAAATCTTGAGTCTTCTTACTGACAGGACACATTATTGTTAAATCTTGTGTTTTCGTACTGAGAGTACACATTATCGTTAAATCTTGTGTGTTCTTATTGATAGTACACAGTATTTATAAATCTTGCGTCTTCTTATTGACAGTACACAGTTTCGTAAAATCTTGTGTCTTCTTATTGACAGGACACATTATTGTTAAATCTTGTGTTTTTTACTGACAGTACACATTATCGTTGAATATTGTGTCGTCTTGTTGACAGTACACAGTATCGTTAAAT
>NW_013837292.1:0-407 GCF_000517525.1 Limulus polyphemus
TATGCACATATGATAAGTCTGAAGCAGCTTTACCTTTCAGTTTATATTCATCAGCTTTACCTAAAATTGCTCTTACTGTTGACTCACCGAGTTTGTGCTCTAGGCCTATTTTTTGATTTCGAGACACCATCTTCACTTTTTCTTATGATTTCTATTTTTTCTTCTAAAGAAATAACTTTTCGAGTTTTCCTTACAACTTCACTTTCATCTTCACTAAGTCTTTTGCTCATGTTTAGGAAAAGGTAGTACGTTAAAATGTCTAAAGTAAAAAAAATTGTCAAAAAATTATTTCAAAGATGCACAAATGGCTTGAGTAGTTAGGCTAATAGCAGACAACTAATTGATGTAATAACTAGAGTGTCCACCCCGAGGCAATAATTTTTTACCCCAGGGAAGGGTTCCCCGTG
>NW_013837293.1:0-655 GCF_000517525.1 Limulus polyphemus
ATGAACACTAATTGCTCCAGACATCTCTATATCAAGACTTAGTTGATGAACACTAATTGCTCCAGACATTTCTATATCAAGACCTAGTTGATGAACACTAATTGCTCCAGACACTTCTATGTCAAGACCTAGTTGATGAACACTAATTGCTCCAGACATCTCTATGTCAAGACTTAGTTGATGAACACTAATTGCTCCAGACATCTCTATGTCTAGACCTAGTTGATGAACACTAATTGCTCCAGACATTTCTATGTCAAGACCTAGTTGATGAACACTTATTGCTCCAGATATATCTATATCAAGACCTAGTTGAGAACTTGTCTCGCAGAATAGTAGCAGTTTTTCAGGCCAAGGGCGATGCTTTATCGGTTGACTCAAAGTTGGTGAAATGTGGAAATATTTAAGCCCTGCTAGCCTCGCTTACCACAGAGGAACAGCCGTAAGTTACAACGCTAAAAACCGGGGTTTTATTCCCCGCAGTGGCACAGCAGAAAATATAATGTGGTTTTGCTCTAAAAAAAACAAAGAAACAAACAAATTTACACTCTATAAAAATCTATCATTATATATATAATAATAACGTTAAACACAAAAAGGTTTAAAACTAAGTAATATCAGATGTAATTTGTACAGTTATTTTAATTACAAACTT
>NW_013837294.1:0-406 GCF_000517525.1 Limulus polyphemus
TGTCAATAAGAAGAAAAAAGATTTAACGATACTGTGTACTTTCAATAAGAAGACACAAGATTTAACAATATTGTGTACTGTCAATAAGAAGACGCAAGATTTAACGATACTGTGTACTGACAATAAGAAGACACAAGATTTAACGATACTGTGTTCTGTCAATAAGAAGACACAAGATTTAACGATACTGTGTACTGTCAATAAGAAGACACAAGATTTAACGATACTGTGTACTGTCAATAAGAAGACACAAGATTTAACTATACTGTGTACTTTCAATAAGATGACACAAGATTTAACAATACTGTATACTATCAATAAGAAAATACACCATTTAGCAATGCTGTGTACTATCAATAAGAAGAACTACCATTTAGCAATACTGTGTACTATCAATAAAAGACAC
>NW_013837295.1:0-516 GCF_000517525.1 Limulus polyphemus
TTAAACGATATCCAACCTTTATATGGTGTTTTCTACATTAAACAGTAACCAACCTTTATATGGTGTTTTCTACACTAAACTGTATCCAATCTTTATACGGTGTTTTCTACACAAAACTGTAACCAACCTTTATATGGTGTTTTCTACACTAAACTGTAACCAACCTTTATATGGTGTTTTCTACACTAAACGATAACCAACCTTTATATGGTGTTTTCTACATTAAACTGTAACCAATCTTTATATGGTGTTTTCTGCACTAAACTGTAACCAACCTTTATACGGTGTGTTCTACACAAAACTGTAACCAACCTTTATATGGTGTTTTCTACACTAAACTGTAACCAACCTTTATATGGTGTTTTCTACACTAAACTGTAACCAACCTTTATATGGTGTTTTTTATAAAGGTTGGTTACAGTTTAGTGAAAACACCATAGTTTAGTGTAGAAAACACCATATAAAGGTTGGTTACAGTTTAGTGTAGGGTTGGTTATCTTTATATGGTGTTTTCTA
>NW_013837296.1:0-405 GCF_000517525.1 Limulus polyphemus
AACGCTAAAGATGTGTATGGTGCTTATAAATTCGGTAACTATAGTTACACCTAGGTGTTCATGAAGTAGTTTTTGCCAAGTAAAGCTAAAGATGAGTATGGTGTTTACAAATTCGGTAACTAGAGTTACATCTAGGTGTTCGTGGAGTTGCTGTACCAAATAACGCTAAAGATGAGTATGGCGTTATAAATGCGGTAACTAGAGTTAAACCTAAGTGTTCCTGGAATAGTTGTACCAAGTAAGACTAAAGATGAGTATGGTGGGTATATATTCCGTAACTAGAGTTACACCTAGGTGTTCATGGAGTAGTTGTACCAAGTAAGGCTAAAGATGAGTATGGTGGTTATAAATTCGGTAACTAGAGTTACATCTAGGTATTGGTGGAGTTTTTGTACCAAATACGCT
>NW_013837297.1:0-406 GCF_000517525.1 Limulus polyphemus
AACTAGTGATGTTTGAAATACAAATTTGTCTATGCTACTCAACTAGTGATGTTTGAAATACAAGTTTGTCTATGCTACTCAACTAGTGATGTTTGAAATACAAGTTTGTCTATGCTACTCGACTAGTGATGTTTGAAATACAAGTTTGTCTATGTTACTCAACAAGTGATGTTTGAAATACAAGTTTGTCTATGCTACTCGACTAGTGATGTTTGAAATACAAGTTTGTCTATGCTACTCGACTAGTGATGTTTGAAATACAAGTTTGTCTATGCTACTCGACTAGTGATGTTTGAAATACAAGTTTGTCTATGCTACTCGACTAGTGATGTTTGAAATACAAATTTGTCTATGCTACTCAACAAGTGATGTTTGAAATACAAGTTTGTCTATGTTACTCAACAAG
>NW_013837298.1:0-406 GCF_000517525.1 Limulus polyphemus
GCCTGGTACAGGCAAGAATTGTTGAAAGTATCTAATGTGTTGCCGTTTCTATCCTGGATCGGGCAAAGGTAGTTGTAAGTCTTTAATGTGTTGTTGTATCTAACCTGGTACAGGCAAGAGTTGTTGAAAGTATCTAATGTGTTGCTGTTTCTATCCTGGAACGGGCCGGGGTAATTGTAGGTCTTTAATGTGTTGTTGTATCTAACCTGGTACTGGAGGGAGTTGTTATAAGTCTGTATTGTGTTGATGTTTCTAGCTTTGAACGGGCAGGCGTTGTTGAAAGTATTTAATGTGTTGTTGTATCTAAACTGGTACTGGTAAGAGTTCTTATAAGTCTGTATTGTGTTGATGTTTCTAGCTTTGAACGGGCAGGGGTTGTTGTAAGTCACTTATGTGTTGTTGTATC
>NW_013837299.1:0-406 GCF_000517525.1 Limulus polyphemus
CGAACGGAGACGTAACAATATAAAAGACTGTTTGGTTTAAATATTAGTGATTCATTTATATTTGTGAGTGATACTTTATTATTTTTAAGTTTTGTTGTAATAAGAGTTATAAGCAGACGATTGTAGAAGGTTAATAACTAATTAGTGTCAATAATATAGAAAGTGGTCAGACGACTATGTATAAAGATATAAATAGTGTGAGACGAGCGGGAAGCAGCAGACAGACAAGAATAAACAAATAATAGCAAAAGAGAATATAGTTGTGTGAAGTTAAGTACCGTAAAAGTGATAGGCCTAGCGACTGAAAGAGGCCTAACGTTTAATATGTTAGAGTGAAACTAACAGTATAAAAAAGATAAGAATGATAATTTTATTCCGTCAAAGCGTGGATCTAAAGTAATTGAAT
>NW_013837300.1:0-407 GCF_000517525.1 Limulus polyphemus
TTTGACGCATTTTGTATATCAGGTAGTAAATGATTTGACTCAAGATAAAACAATATCCTGGATGTTATTATATTTTCCAATCATTTTCCTGTACAGTTGACTAGACTTATTGGCCTGTAATTTGTTGGATTACTAGAATACACGCCTTTTTTTTTTGAAGGGGAGGATTATACTAATGATAGCTGATTTCGAAGAGGACGGGACGTAATCTGCGCGTAATGATGGGTTAAACAAGGCACAAAGGTGTTTGAGAAAATGCTCTGGTGTTTTTTTTTTAAGATTAAATTTCTTATGCCATCTTCACTTGGGGAAAGAGTTTTTTTTATTGGAAATTTTAATTTTTGCGAGAGAGATATAGGTCTGCTTATACTCATATCAGTGGGTGTCTTGTTAAGGTTTAGACTTAC
>NW_013837301.1:0-406 GCF_000517525.1 Limulus polyphemus
AAAAACAAAAACTAGTAAATAACCCAACTACAGGTAGGCCTAAATAATTTATAATACAAATAGCAGAGAAACAATGTACAAGATACGATAGGTAAAATAAATTAAAACAACAAGAACAGAAACTAATAAATAACCCAACTACATGTAGGCCTAAATAAGTTAGAATGATAATACTAGATAAACAATGTACAAAATTCGATAGGTAAAATAAATTAAAACAACAGCAATAGAAGCTAATAAATAACTCAACCACGGGTAGGCCTAAGTAATTTAGAATACTAATAGCAGAGAAACCATGTACAAGCTATGATAGGTACAATAAATTAAAACAACAACGACAGAAATTAATAAATAACCCAACTACAGGTAGGCCTACATAATTTAGAATGCTAATACCAGAGAAACA
>NW_013837302.1:0-459 GCF_000517525.1 Limulus polyphemus
AGTACAGAGTATCGTTAAATCTTGTGTCTTCTTATTGACAGTACATAGTATTGTTATATCTTGTGTCTTCTTATTGACAGTACACAATATCGTTAAATCTTGTGTCTTCTTATTGACAGTACACAGTATCGTTAAATCTTGTGTTTTCTTACTGACAGCACACAGTATCGTTAAATCTTGTGTCTTCTTATTGACAGTACAGAGTATCGTTAAATCTTGTGCTTTTTTTGACAGTACACAGTATCGTTAAATCTTGTGTCTTCTTATTGACAGGACACATTATTGTTAAATCTTGTGTTTTCTTACTGACAGTACACAGTATCGTTAAATCTTGTGTCTTCCTATTGACAGTACACAGTATCGTTAAATCTTGTATCTTCTTATTGACAGTACACAGTATCGTTGAATCTTGTGTCTTCTTATTGACAGTACTTGTGTCTTCTTATTGACAGTACACAG
>NW_013837303.1:0-406 GCF_000517525.1 Limulus polyphemus
TTACACTTAGGTATTCTTGGAGTTGTTGTACCAAATAACGCTACAGATGAGTATGGGGTTATAAATTCGGTAACTAGAGTTAAACCTAAGTGTTCCTGGAGTAGTTGTACCAAGTAAGGCTAAAGATGAGTATGGTGGTTATAAATTCCGTAACTAGAGTTACACCTATGTGTTCATGGAGTAGTTGTACCAAGTAAGGCTAAAGATGGGTATGGTGGTTATAAATTCGGTAACAAGAGTTACATCTAGGTATTCGTGGAGTTGTTGTACCAAATTCGCTAAAGAGAGTATGGTGGTTATATATTCGGTAACTAGAGATACACCTAGGTGTTTATGAAGTAGTTGTACCAAGTAAGGCTACTGATGAGTATGGTGGTTATAAATACTGTAACTAGAGTTAACCTAA
>NW_013837304.1:0-788 GCF_000517525.1 Limulus polyphemus
AACCAATAAAATTACCTAGACTCTTACATACTAAAAACAACAACAACCACTAAAATTACCTACACTCTTACACACTAAAAAACAACAACAAACACTAAAATTACCTACACGCTTACATACTAAAAACAACAACAATCACTAAAATTACCAAGACTCTTACATACTAAAAACAACAACAATCACTAAATTACTTACACTCTTACACACTAAAAACAACAACAATCACTAAATTACCTACACTCTTACATACTAAAAAACAATAACAATCACTAAAATTACCTACCCTCTTACATACTAAAACAACAACAACAATCACTAAAATTACCTACACTCTTACATACTAAAACAACAACAACAAACACTAAAATTACCTTGACTCTTACATACTAAAAAACAACAATCACTTGTAAGAGTCAAGGTAATTTTAAAATTACCTACACTCTTACATACTAAAAACAACAACAATCACTAGTGATTGTTGTTGTTTTTAGTATGTAAGAGGGTAGGTAATTTTAGTGATTGTTGTTGTTTTAGTATGTAAGAGGGTAGGTAATTTTAAAACAACAACAACAATCACTAAAATTACCTACACTCTTACATACTAAAAACAACAAACAATCACTAAAATTACCTACACTCTTACATACTAAAAACAACAACAATCACTAAAATTACCTACACTCTTACATACTAAAAAACAACAACAACCACTAAAATTACATACTAAAAAACAACAACAATCACTAAAATTACCTACACTCTTACATACTAAAAACAACAACAACCAA
>NW_013837305.1:0-406 GCF_000517525.1 Limulus polyphemus
CAAGGTTTTGTCATCATCAGGTACCATCAAGCCCAACACAGCACATCACCCAGTCAACACCATCCCAACTGTCAAGCATGGTGGTGGCAGCATCATATTATGAGGATGCTTCCAATCAGCAGGGGCTGGGAAGCTTGTCAGGATTGAGGGGAAGATGGATGGCGAATTTTAGAAGAAAACCTGCTTGAGTCAGCCAAAAATCTAAAACTGGGTCGAAAATTCACCTTTCAGCAGGACAATGACCCGAAGCACAAGGCAAAAGCCACACTGGAGCAGTTTCAAAAGAAGAAAATTGAGTGACCCAGTCAAAGTCCTGATTTGAATTCAATAGAAAATTTATGGTGAGACTTGAAGATTACAGTCTATCAACGATCCCAACGAACTTGTCAGAATTGGAGCAATTTTG
>NW_013837306.1:0-406 GCF_000517525.1 Limulus polyphemus
ATCCTTTACACCAATTAACTACGACCACTTCCAGTAACGGTAGTGTTTTATATACACAATGAAAATACAATTATGTAACGTGATTTCTATATCCTTTACACCAACTAAATACGAGACCATCTACAGTAACGGTAGTGTTTTATATACACAATGAAAATACAATTATGTAACGTGATTTCTATATCCTTTACACCAATTAAATACGAGACCACCTCCAGTAACGGTCGTGTTTTATATACACAATGAAAATACAATTATGTAACGTGATTTCTATATCCTTTACACCAATTAAATACGAGACCACCTCCAGTAACGGTAGTGTTTTATATACACAATGAAAATACAGTTATGTAACGTGATTTCTATATCCTTTACACCAATTAACTACGAGACCACCTACAGTAAC
>NW_013837307.1:0-405 GCF_000517525.1 Limulus polyphemus
AGGGAAGGCAACTAGTCATCACCACAAAGCTACACGAGGGCTATCTGCGCTAGCCGTCCCTAATTTAGCAGTGTAAGACTAGAGGGAAGGCAGCTAGTCATCACCACCCACCGACGACTCTTGGGCTACTCTTTTACTAACGAATAGTGGGATTGACCGTCACATTATAACGCCCCCACGGCTGAAAGGGCGAGCATGTTTGGTGTGACGGGGATTCGAATCCGCGACCCTCAGATTGCGAGTCGAGCGCCCTAACCACCTGGCCATGCCGGGCCTGGTTGTAAAGGAAAATCATCCAAATGCTAGTAGTGTGACACATTAAGATTTCTTGTATCTGATACGAATTTGGCAAAAAACACGAAACTCCCACTTTTGGGTAGATATAATAATACTTTTCTTTAATTT
>NW_013837308.1:0-403 GCF_000517525.1 Limulus polyphemus
TGTACTATCAATAACAAGCCACAAGATTTAACGATTATGTGTACTGTCAATAAGAAGACACATGTTTTAACGATACTGTGTTCTATCAATAATAAGCCATAAGATTTAACGATACTGTGTACTATCAATAACAAGCCACAAGATTTAACGAAACTGTGTACTGTCAAAAGGAAGACAAAATATTTAACAATACTGTGTACTGTCAATAAGAAGACACAAGATTTAACAATCCTATGTACTATCAATAAGAAGACAAGATTTAACGATACTGTGTACTATCACTAACAAGCCAAAAGATTTAACAATACTGTGTACTGTCAATAAGAAGACAAAGGATTTAACAATCCTATGTACTATCAATAAGAAGACAATAGATTTAACGATATTGTGTACTATCACTAAC
>NW_013837309.1:0-487 GCF_000517525.1 Limulus polyphemus
CAAAATGGATAACCAGTCATCAAAATTCCCAGTAGTTATTTCGTAATCTGTTATGAAAATTTCGGCTAACTTCCATATCACCGTTCATTATTGTCTTTAGTTAAATTGTAAATAAAGAACAGCTTTAAAAATAAGGTTATTCAAACAAAATCCCAGGTTCTAATAGTCCATGACGTCTTATTATTCATTAAAATCTACCTTTTGGATTGTTTTTACTCATAATTAGCGAAAGTTCATTTTTTTAGCTTTTCACGGGACATAATACTTTTCGTAAATGCTATAATGTCTCACTTTTGAGTTTTCTGACGACATAAGCACAAGCCGACATTTTTCTATTAATTTTGCGTCAAAAAAACACTGTTCTACATTTTCCAAAAAAATCATATTTTCACAGAAAAGCCAAGGCATATAGCCCATGTTTAAAAATGGATATCCTTTCATCAAAATTCTCAGTAGTTATTTCATAATCTGTTATGAAAATTTCGGC
>NW_013837310.1:0-406 GCF_000517525.1 Limulus polyphemus
TAGTATGCCGTTCGTGCTGAATTTCATTTATAACATTCCGTACGTGTTTTAGAACATGTACGGGTGTTTTAGGTCTGGCCATATGCTGTACAGCGAGGCAAAATATGCAAGCTTCTGCAATATGTCAAAAAACGTTGTCAATTAAAGCATTACATAATGGAAATATGTGGTTGCTGACAGTGTATATGTTATACTGTAGGATGTTACTTTTCTCTCTGAACTATGGTACCATGTGTTCCGTTGTATATGTTATCTGCAGGTGTGTTTGTTTACTTTGATATTATACGATTGTTTTTTGAAAACTGGTTGTTTTGGTGGATCATTTTTCTTCCATTTCCTCTTTATAATGTTCTGATGAATGCCTAGGATGATGAATGTATTGTTTTATTGTTAAGTATCGGCTACG
>NW_013837311.1:0-405 GCF_000517525.1 Limulus polyphemus
TGTTACGTCTCCGTTTTTTTTAATTGATTTTCCGTAACTTCGTACCGACGAAACTTAAGCGACACAAGCCTTTACTTAATAAAACTGGTTTATTCTTTCCGAATATAACTTAACCGATACACTTAACTTCAACAATTGCGCTAAACAAACGCTATAGGAACGAACGTCAATAATACTCCGACCGCAGATCAATTACTCACTATCTACACACACATAACCTTCCCCTCTTTTATATACCAGCATACCCTATTTCTAGTAATTACTAGACCATTTGCCAAGATACGGGATAGTTCTAGAAACAAGAGAGCGTGAGAATTGTCACGTGATCTCGATGACGCAACACTGCCCCTCCTTAATATTGTTTGTTCCGAACAATAACCACATACAATAAACCAATAACAATTA
>NW_013837312.1:0-406 GCF_000517525.1 Limulus polyphemus
GAAGAAAGATTACAGCAGTGGCAAGAAAACCTAACAACAATGGCATCTCGAACAGCAAAATAAACAAGAGAGATTACAGCAGTTGTTGGAGGAAAAAGAAAATAAACAAGAAGAACGAGAAAAGAAACAAGAAGAGAGATTACAGCAGTGGCAACTGGAACAAGAAAGGAAAGAGGAAGAAAGTCAGCAGCAACTACAAGAAAATCAACAACAATGGCAAGAGGTACAAATGGAAAACATTAGTAAATTTAAAAGCGAATTAGATACGTTAAAGGACGATCTATTGTCTTTTACACAAGGAGGATACATTGACCATCGACTTAATCAGCCCCAGACAATGACAAGCCCCTTACAGAGCCTGCAGCTAAACCCTAATGCAGACGTATTCAGTCCCGTTAGAAGTCAC
>NW_013837313.1:0-405 GCF_000517525.1 Limulus polyphemus
ACTAGAGTTACACCTAGGTGTTCATGGAGTAGTTGTACTAAGTAAGGCTAAAAATGAGTATGGTAGTTATGTATTCGGTGACTATAGTTACACCTAGGTTTTTATGGAGTATTTGTGCCAAGTAAGGCTGAAGATGAGTATGGTGGTTATAAATTCGGAAACTTGAGTTACACCTAGGTGTTCGTGGAGTTGTTATACCAAATAACGCTAGAGATGAGTATAGGGGTTAAACATTCGGTAACTAGAGTTACACCTAGGTGTTCATGGATTAGTTGTACCAAGTAAGGATAAAGATGAGTATGGTGGTTATAAATTCGATAACTAGAGTTACACCTATGTGTTCATGGAGTAGTTGAACCAAATAACGCTAAAGATGAGTATGGGGTTACACATTCGGTCACTATT
>NW_013837314.1:0-404 GCF_000517525.1 Limulus polyphemus
TATGGTGCCGACCTCAATTTTAATTTTGACGTTTTCATCACCACGTCCACCTGCCGCCATTAAGGCAGGTTATTTGAACTGTAAGGTACGGCCCTATATTCCCAACCCTCTCCGATGTTTTCAGTGTCAGCGGTTTGGTCACTCAAAGACATCTTGTCGTGGTTTTGTGACGTGTGCTCGTTGTGGTGGCAAGGACCATGACTCCTACGAGTGCAAAATGGACCCTCACTGTGTTAATTGTAGTGGTTCCCTCCCCTCCTACTTTAGGTCTTGCCCTAAGTGGATGGAGGAAAAAGAGGTACAGCGTTTGAAGACTATTAATAACATATCTTATCCTGAGGCTCGGAAGCTATTGTTCCCTCCTACATCGCGGACATATGCCTCTGCACTACGCTCCACTGCCA
>NW_013837315.1:0-405 GCF_000517525.1 Limulus polyphemus
GTGTATGCTATTACTTTCTTTTAGAAAGCTTTATGTTATGTATTTGGTCGTTTGTTAATTTCCCGTAGAAATTATTTCCGAGAAACTTCAGTGATACAAGTCCTTTCTTAATTAAAACTAATTTATTCTTTCTCGATACAACTTTGCAATACACAGAATTTCCACTGTCAATATGTTTGCAATCTCGATAACAAAACACATACTTTATATTACCGTCACTATCGCTCGCTTGACTCTATTATCTGTCTCTATATCTATCTATCTGCCAATTATTTCTCCGCTTTATTTGCCGGACTTATATACTAAAAAAAGAAGGCGCCTAGAACAGACTAGAGTTGCCAGGAAAAGTCAGGATCCTTCTAGAAACTCCAGCACGTATGCTTCCAGCGTCGCGTGACTTCCGCT
>NW_013837316.1:0-404 GCF_000517525.1 Limulus polyphemus
AATGTAGTAAAATGTTAACAGACAAAAAATAGGATTAATTAAACTCAATTGTGATTGAATATATATATATATATATATATATATGTTAATATTTGCTTGTCCTCTGATATCGGGATGATGCTGTTACGACAGCGGAAGTCACGTGACTCTGCTGGCGCGTTGGCGCTGGTGGGCGCGTGTGATAAGTTTTTCGAATGATCGGGGAAGTCCGCATGTGTTCGAGATGCCCTCTTCGTTAGTATATAAGCCTGGCAGTGAAAGCCAGCATAGATGAATGAAGAGAGCAGCAGTTACATTGAGTTTTGTGTAATTTATGATTCTGTTAGTTTCGAGCTAGTGAGCCGTAAATTGTGTGTTTTGCACTCGTACAGACCGAAATTATCGAGATTGTGAATCGCTGTGAT
>NW_013837317.1:0-405 GCF_000517525.1 Limulus polyphemus
ACTTGTTGTTAATTTAGCTTGCTTCTCCAGTGGTTAGTTTATTCTGTTGAGAATTATATTCTGTCAAAAAAATAATGTTTATGCATCTCCAACAAGTAGTTCTGTCTTATCATTAGTTTTATGCCTTTCCAACAAGTAGTTCAAATATTCTCATTAGTTTTATGCCTCTCCAACAAGTAGTTCAGTCTCCTCGTTAGTTTTATGCCTTTCCAGCAAGTAGTTCAGTCTCCTCGTTAGTTTTATGCCTCTTCAACAAGTAGTTCAGTCTCCTTGTTAGTTTTTATCCTTTCCAACAAGTAGTTCTGTCTTATCATTAGTTTTATACCTTTCCAACAAGTAGTTCACTCTTCTCATTAGTTTTTATGCCTTTCCAACAAGTAGTTCAGTCTCCTCATTAGTTTGTAT
>NW_013837318.1:0-404 GCF_000517525.1 Limulus polyphemus
GTAAGCGCGAGTATACCCGATTCGATTTTATTACTCATCAGGATCTCTAACAACCTACCCTCAAATCTAACTATCTGCCTAAAGTAGTGCATCGTTCGTTTTAATTATATATATATATACTAGTATCCTTTCCAGTACAAGAAAGGAATCACTGGGACTCCAGACAGAAGAGTTAGGTGAAAAAATCACAGCGCTAAGGTTCGTCATTTTTTTTTGTTCCCCAGTGGCACAGCGGTATGTCTACGGACTTACAACGCTAGAACCCGGGCTTCGATACCCGTGGTGGGCAGAGCACAGATAGACCATAGTGTAGCTTTGTGCTTAATTACAAACAAATCGTCATTTTTTTCTGTACATTTGTCTAGAAAAGTCACTTACGTATTCAGATGAAAATTCGTTGAAAT
>NW_013837319.1:0-404 GCF_000517525.1 Limulus polyphemus
GGTATAACTGTTGTTCCTTACTTGCAGCATGAAGACATGCTAAGTTCAAACTATGGTTGTCACAGTTTATAAACACTGCTCTTGGATTTTCTGTTCAGAATTATTTGTTGAATGCCTGACAGATAACCTGACATGACAGCAGCATTATCATAACATTGTGAAAATTCCATCCGCTTCCAATTTTGTGCTTATTGTTTTCTCAATATTGGCAGCGTCTTTTTCCTTTATCTGTATAAAGTCAATAAATGACTCTTTGACTTCTACCTTTCTTGTCTTAAAGTCTATGTCAACAAACTGAATCTCTTGGGCCAATTGCTCATGATGGGCTAAATCAGATGTGTAATCAAACAGAATACCATAGTATTTGTTTCTAACGAATTGCTGACCCCCACTGATATCTTCAC
>NW_013837320.1:0-405 GCF_000517525.1 Limulus polyphemus
CGACTTAACCCTAATAATATCTTATGAAGGTCCAACAGTATAGTTTTACAATAATTTTATAGATTTTCATTATCGATCGACTGATAAACAACAAATGCATCTTACCTTCTGAAACTTAGCAGACTACCGAGATTCTGAATTCAAAACTATTAGTCACATTTTCAGGTGGTGTAATTTAGGGATGGGAAATGGTCGGAGTTCGGACATCCTGCTCCAGATTTCTGACCGAATTCAGTTATTTTTAGATTAGATAGTGGACCACACTTATTGTAAACGGTCCGCAAGTGAGTTGCCACCTGATTATAGTATAGTATTAAACTAGTTACTTCGTCATTGTTGAGCTACCACCTGATTATAGTATTAAACTAGTTACTTCGTTATTGTTGAGCTACCACCTGATTATAG
>NW_013837321.1:0-401 GCF_000517525.1 Limulus polyphemus
ATCTAGGTCACGTGACTGGTGTGGCGCCCTCTTGTTTCTAGAACTATCCCGTATCTTGGCGAATGCTTTAGTATTTGCTAGATAGGGTAGGCTGGTATATAAAAGAGGGGAATGTAATGTGTGTGTGGAGATAGTGAGTAATTGATCTGCAGTCAGAAGTATTGCTACGCCTCCGTTTGTTAATTGATTTTTCCGTAACTTCGTTCCAACGAAACTTTAACGACACAAGTCTTTACTTAATAAAACTGGTTTATTCTTTCCGAATATAACTCTGCGATACACTTAATCTCAATACTCGCGCTGTAACGAACGAACGTTAACTTCAACAATACCGTGTGACTGCAGTTCAATTACTCACTATCTCCACACACATTACCTCTCCTCTCGCGTCACGTTTTCCC
>NW_013837322.1:0-404 GCF_000517525.1 Limulus polyphemus
ACAGTCTTTAATTTCTCTTTACAATTCTGGTCCATCAATATCACCTGGATAGCTGTGCTTTGAAAGCAGACCGACTATCGGATGTCATACATGTAGATGAAAAAAGAAGACAACAAACGCAGTATGCTGCTTTATGTAAAAGTGAATACACCAACCAGGAATGATTGACCTCTTGTACATTCAGAAGACGTCGTTTGAACCAAAATGCAGTCATAGAACGCCCATCTTTGACATCAATGGACCTTCTTTTTGTTGAAATTCATGTACTCGAACTTTAACAATCTCTGTGCGATGTGCATGTGTTACAACTGCTGAGCCTGTTGTAACAAACTTCATAAATCCAGTATCTCTGTGTTAAAATATTTATTAGGTCATCCTCTTTTAGCTTAGCAACACTATTCTGT
>NW_013837323.1:0-406 GCF_000517525.1 Limulus polyphemus
TAGTTCTGTTCGTTCATCAGCAGTTGGGTATTTTGTTAGTTGTTTCCAAGAAGTCCTTCTTTGATCCTTTAAACTATCAAACAGTTTACATTGTTTCCTACTAACACGAAAGAATATACCATCAATATCGGGATTAACATGTCCCTACACAAAACAATTTAGATAAGCGTACAGAAGAAAAAAGAAAAAACTATGTACAAAACTTAAAATATCGAAAAAAAAACACTTTTCCACCATGTTTGGTGCGCCAAGTTATTGAAGCTCATGACAGTTTTATTTAAAACATAAAAAAAATGATATTAACATTTACAATTTTGCAACATAAATAAAGTCACGGATAAGGAAAACTAATGTCAGTCTCTTAACTTTTACAAACTTAAAAAGGTTATAATTAACTAGAATGCAA
>NW_013837324.1:0-405 GCF_000517525.1 Limulus polyphemus
CTAAAAGAAAAATTATATGTATTATTGCTTTATGCAAAATATTCTCAGTACAACAGTAAAAATACCCAAGATTCATCTCTTCTGTAAAATCCAAGGCACAAGTTAAAATATATTATCCTGCCAAGTGAAGTCCTTCATTACCAATTACCTTAAAGCACTTGCTATATTATCTGCTGTACCGTACATCAGAGGATATTTCTAGAAACAGGTGACGTGATACTAGTCACGTGACCTCGCTGACGCAACAATACGTTTCAACTGTAAAAGGGTGGGAATAATTTAGTTTTAATGTTTTGTGCAAAACTAAGCAAAGGCTACCTATGTATAGCCGTCCTTTTTTTCAACTGATAGAGAAGGCAGCTAGCCAAGAGAAATCCCTGCCAATTCTTGTCTGACCAAATAGTG
>NW_013837325.1:0-406 GCF_000517525.1 Limulus polyphemus
TGCTGATATATCACTCGTGTAATGAATCAAACACATTGGCACCCCACCCACCTCTTTCCCTTATATACACTTACTTCTATATATGACATGAATAACCAATTGAAAGCTTAGAATGTCCCCCTAGTGGCTTTCTCAGCTATTTTAATGTGTTTGGATGCCATATCTTTCTTGGGAACCAAGATTTCAAGGAGGTAGGTTGTGTCTTTAGTCTGCTCAAAATTTCTTATTTTTTAAACTGAAATACAGCTTAGTTACTAAGCTTGATAAATTATAGTGGATTTCTGTGGTACTGATATAGTAATTTGTGATTTTTTGATTATTCAACTGTATATAAAAAACCTAAACAAATTATTTTCTTTCATATCCTCCACGTGCAAAATTTTGAAAGGCAAGCAGCAACCAAGTA
>NW_013837326.1:0-405 GCF_000517525.1 Limulus polyphemus
TTTACAGTGAGATTAAGATTTCAGCTGTTAATGAAGTCGTAATTGTGGGTGATTTTAGTTTCAGGCATATAGATTGGGAAATTCTAGAATCAAACCATGTGGGAAAAGGGTTTTTGAAAACTGTTCAAGATGGCTTTCTTCACCAGTTAGTCAAGGAAGCTACTAGAAACAATTTTGTTTTAAACTTATTGTTAACTTCAAATACAGAAATGATTGAGAGGGTGGAAATTGGGGAACATCTTTGTGCAAGTGATCATTGCTCTATTAGGTTCGATGTTTTGCTGCATATGGAGATAAAGAATAATGATTTTTTGGTAAAAAAATCAAATTTTGAAAGGGTGCGACAAGAATTATCTGTTGTGAATTGGGCAGCTGAGTTATTTTGAGACACTAATGAAATGTGGG
>NW_013837327.1:0-404 GCF_000517525.1 Limulus polyphemus
GGCTTCCTTCGCACTGGATCACTCCTATTACTAACATTCATAATTGGGTTGTGACTTCTTATGGGACTGAATATGTCTGCATTAGGGTTTAGCTGCGGGCTTTGTAAGGGGCTTGCCATTGTCTGGGGCTGATTAAGTCGCTAGTCAATGTATCCTCCTTGTGTAAGAGACAATAGATCGTCCTTTAACGTATCTAATTCGCTTTTAAATTTACTAATGTTTTCCATTTGTTCCTCTTGCCATTGTTGTTGATTTTCCTGTAGTTGCTGCTGACTTTCTTCTTGTTTCCTTTCTTCAGGGTTCGTACACCTTAAGTGAGATTAAATTCCAGGACATTTCCAGGACAAATTGTTTTGAACATTAGCCTCTAGTTATTTTTAATCAGGAGTAACTTATCCTCTAGC
>NW_013837328.1:0-401 GCF_000517525.1 Limulus polyphemus
GGCTTATTTGAATCGTCTCGCTCTTTCTTGTAAGGCTTATTTGAATCGTCTCACTCTTTCTTGTAAGGCTTATTTGAATCGTCTCGCTCTTTATTGGAAGACTTATTTGAATCGTCTCGCTCTTTATTGGAAGACTTATTTGAATCGTCTTGCTCTTTCTTGGAAGGCTTATTTGAATCGTCTCGCTCTTTATTGGAAGACTTATTTGAATCGTCTCGCTCTTTCTTGTAAGGCTTATTTGAATCGTCTCACTCTTTATTGTAAGGCTTACTTGAATCGTCTCGCTCTTTATTGTAAGGCTTATTTGAATCGTCTTGCTCTTTATTGGAAGACTTATTTGAATCGTCTCGCTCTTTCTTGTAAGGCTTATTTGAATCGTCTCGCTCTTTCTTGTAAGGCTT
>NW_013837329.1:0-405 GCF_000517525.1 Limulus polyphemus
AGTACACAGTATTGATAAATCCTTTATCTTCTTATTGACAGGTTACAATATTGTAAAATTTTGTGTTTTCTTATTGACAGTACACAGTATTGATTAATCCTGTATCTTCTTATTGACAGGACACAGTATTGATAAATCCTGTATCTTCTTATTGACAGGACACAGTATTGTTAAATCTTGTGTCTTCTAATTGACAGAAAACAGTGTTGATAAATCCTGTATCTTCTTATTGACAGGACACAGTATTTTTAAATCTTGTGTCTTTTTATTGACAGTACACAGTAACGTTAAATCTTTTGAATTGTTAGTGATAGTACACAGTATCATTAAATCTTATGACTTGTTATGATAGTACACAGTATCGTTAAATCTTTAGTCTTCTTATTGACAGTACACAGTATTGAT
>NW_013837330.1:0-407 GCF_000517525.1 Limulus polyphemus
ACAAGGTTCTATACGAAAAGACAATGATACAGAAACATCAAGGAGTGTAGAAGTAAACATGCTATATATTAACTAAGTTTTATGTAGTTTACTTATTCCCACAAAAACCTACTTCAGTTGTTTTTCCAAAAAGTTGAAAATGACGAAAATTTACAAATAAAACAAATGAATTTTTTGAATATCTCCATCTTATCACTCCTACTGAAAGTAAGTACCTATCATATGTCAGATGGTACCCCACTCCATTACGAGTTTTCCACAGTCTCCCACTGTCTGTGAAGTATTCCCTTTAGAAAGGAAACATTTACTACATGTAAGATGGTACCCCCCCCATGAGTTTCCACAGTACCCTACTGTCTGTGAAATATTCCCTTTAAAATGAAACATCTACCACATAACAGACAGTA
>NW_013837331.1:0-405 GCF_000517525.1 Limulus polyphemus
AGTCAGTGTCATGTTTCTGTCAGACAATGTTCAGTGTCTTTCATTTATTTTATGCTCCATTTCAGGATCTTATAATTTAAAGATAAACTTACAATTTGATTTTTGTTGCTGGAGTACCCTGATGAAGAAAACATTACTCATCACTAGAATACTGTATCTATAGCACTAGAGTGTTGGAACATTACACACTAACAGAATATTGTATCTGTAGTACCACAGTGTTGTAACATTACACACTAACAGGATATTGTATTTGTATTACCACAGTGTTGTAACATTACACACTAACAGAATATTGTATATGTAGTACCACAGTGTTGTAACATTACACACTAACAACATATTGTATCTGTAGTACCAGTGTTGTAACATTACACACTAACAGAATATTGTATCTGTAGTACC
>NW_013837332.1:0-400 GCF_000517525.1 Limulus polyphemus
TACAATAAGTATAATATTTTACTATTGTCTGTACAATAAGTATAATATTTTACTATTGTCTGTACAATAAGTATAATATTTTATTATTGTTTGTACAATAAGTATAATATTTTACTATTGTCTGTACAATAAGTATAATATTTTACTATTGTCTGTACAATAAGTATAATATTTTACTATTGTTTGTACAATAAGTATAATATTTTACTATTGTCTGTACAATAAGTATAATATGTTACTATTGTTTGTACAATAAGTATAATATTTTACTATTGTCTGTACAATAAGTATAATATTTTACTATTGTCTGTACAATAAGTATAATATTTTATTATTGTCTGTACAATAAGTATAATATTTACTATTGTTTGTACAATAAGTATAATATTTTATTATTGTC
>NW_013837333.1:0-1245 GCF_000517525.1 Limulus polyphemus
ACACAAGATTTAACAAAACTGTGTACTATCAATAAGAAGACACACGATTTAACAATACTGTGTACTATCAATAAAAAGACGCAAGATTTAACGATACTGTGTACTGTCAATAAAAAACACAATATTTAACGATACTGTGTAATTTCAATAAGTAGACACAAAATTTAACGATACTGTGTACTGTCAATAAGAAGACACAAGATTTTACGATACTGTGTACTGTCAATAAGAAGCCACAAGATTTAACGATACTGTGTACTGTCAATAAGAAGACTCAAGATTTAACAAAACTGTGTACTGTCAATAAGAAGACACACGATTTAACAATATTGCTAAATCGTGTGTCATCTTATTGAGAGTACACAGTATCGTTAAATATTGTGTCTTCTTGTTGACAGTACACAGTATCGTTAAATCTTGTGTTTTCTTATTAACAGTACACAGTATCGTTAAATCTTGTGTATTCTTATTGACAGTACGCAGTATTGTTAAATCTTGTGTCTTCTTATTGATAGAACGCAGTATTGTTAAATCTTGTGTCTTATTATTGACAGTACACAGTATCGTTAAATATTGCGTCTTTTTATTGATAGTACACAGTACTGTGTACTATCTATAAAAATACACACGATTTAGCAATACTGTGTACTATCAATAAAAAGACACAAGATTTAATGATATTGTGTACTGTCAATAAGAAGACACAAGAATTAACGATACTGTGTACTGTTAATAAGAAGACACAAGAACTAACGATACTGTGTACTGTCAATAAGAAGACACAAGATTTTACGATACTGTGTACTGTCAATAAGAATACACAAGATTTTACGATACTGTAACGATACTGTGTACTGTCATTAAGAAGACTCAAGATTTAACAATACTGTGTACTATCAATAAGAAGACACACGATTTACCAATACTGTGTACTATCTATAAAAAGACACAAGATTTAACAATACTGTGTACTGTCAATAAGAAGACACAAGATTTAACGATACTGTGTACTGTCAATAAGAAGACAAAAGATTTAACTATACTGTTTACTGTCAATAAGAAGACAAAAGATTTAACGATACTGTGTACTGTCATTAAGAAGACTCAAGATTTAACAATACTGTGTACTATCAATAAGAAGACACACGATTTAGCAATACTGTATACTATCAATAAAAAGACACAAGATTTAATGATATTGTGTACTGTCAATAAAAAGACATAAGAATTAACGATACTGTGTAC
>NW_013837334.1:0-404 GCF_000517525.1 Limulus polyphemus
GAAGGTCCAAAGTCCGAAACTCCAGTATGCTGCAGAACACACTCTGCACTTTCAAATGTAGTCCCATTATAAAAGTGACAGTCAATTCCGCTATTCCGACGGTTTCTACTTGTTGGTTACCTTCTCTCTAATGTGTAGCTCTATATTAGCGACGGCTGTGTTTCAACCTTGAGTTGACGTTCAGGTTAGAATTATCAAATACGACAACATGACGAGATTGTGCAAATGCGTGTTTTCTTGTGACGTTCAAACAGAAAATTAATTAAATTTAACAGAATATTTACCAAATGCACATAACATGTTAAAATATACCTCGAATAGCGTAATATTTATGTCAAGGTGTCCGTACCTTCGTACAAAGATAATTGGATTCCTATAGTAACTCTCTATTGATCAACCCCCCC
>NW_013837335.1:0-404 GCF_000517525.1 Limulus polyphemus
TGTTATTTACTTTGATAACGGGTTTTCAGTTTTTTTAGATTTTTTCAACTTTGATAACGGTCTTTTTAATTTTTCCTCTAGATTTCAATGACTTTCATAATGGTCTTTTTAATCCTTCGTGCACTAGATTTGTTGACATTGATAACGGGAATTTTAGTCCTACGTATACAATATTTTGTTAACTTTGATAACGATCATTTCCACAATATTTTTTCGACTGTTATAACAGTCTCTTAGTTCTTCTTCGAATAAATTTATTTTCCTTGATAACGGAATTTTTAGTCCTTCTTAAACTAGAAATTGTCGACCTTGATAATGGTCTTTTTAATCTTCATGCCACTAGATTTTGTCGACTTTAATAATGGTCTTTGTAGTCCTTCTCACACAAGATTTTGCTGACTTTG
>NW_013837336.1:0-405 GCF_000517525.1 Limulus polyphemus
CTGAGACTATGATGAATCAACCACTGATAGAAACTGCTTCCAAATGATGACTGGAGAAGAAAACATGTTAACCGTGGAAAGCATGGACATTACATCTGAGACTATGATGAATCAACCACTGATAGAAACTGCTTCCAAATGATGACTGGAGAATAAAACATGTTAATCGTGGAAAGCATGGGCATTACATCTGAGACTATGATGAATCAACTACTGATAGAAACTGCTTCCAAGTGATGACTGGAGAAGAAAACATGTTAATCGTGGAAAGCATGGACATTACATCTGAGACTATGATGAATCAACCACTGATAGAAAATGCTTCCAAGTGATGACTGGAGAAGAAAACATGTTAACCGTGGAAAGCATGGACATTACATCTGAGACTATGATGAATCAACCACT
>NW_013837337.1:0-404 GCF_000517525.1 Limulus polyphemus
GAAATGTGACTGTATTTTACAAAATACTAGTCTACTAAAGCACAGCCAAGACAAGTTACTTTGTACAGAACAAAGGTTAGTTTTATGTTCTGGATGTGGTAACATGTGTGCACATGTGCTGAGTTATTGTAATTTATATTAGCCAGGCATGGCTGAAAGGTCAATATAATAAAAATAATAAATATATATAAATGTATAATGTTATGATATTTAAGTTATTTAGTCTAAACATTTATGTTTTCATGTTATAATCTAAGTTCATTCTGGAATGAAAGAGGCATAATTTATATTTATTTCATAAGTTTTATCGTGCTTACGAGATTGGTCAAATCTACTGAACCTCTACAGAGATTAATTACTGAAAATAACAGATAAAATATAAAGTTTTTCCTTAAGAAATGTTT
>NW_013837338.1:0-405 GCF_000517525.1 Limulus polyphemus
AATCTTGTGTCTTCTTATTGACAGTACACAGTATCGTTAAATCTTGTGTCTTCTTATTGACAGTACACAGTATCTTTAAATCTTGTGGCTTGTTAGTGATAGTACACAGTATTGTTAATTCTTGTGTCTTGTTAGTGATAGTACACAGTATTCTTATATCTTGTGTCTTCTTATTGACAGTACACAATATCGTAAATCTTGTGTCTTCTTATTGACAGTACACAGTATCGTTAAATCTTGTGTCTTCTTATTGACAGTACACAGTATCGTTAAATCTTGTTTCTTCTTATTGACAGTACACAGTATCATTATATCTTGTGCCTTCTTATTGACAGTACACAGTATCGTAAATATTGTGTCTTCTTATTGACAGTACAAAGTATCGTTAAATCTTGTGTCTTCTTA
>NW_013837339.1:0-402 GCF_000517525.1 Limulus polyphemus
AAGAAGAGAGATTACAGCAGTTGTTGGAGGAAAAAGAAAAGAAACATGAAGAATGAGATAAGAAACAAGAAGAGAGATTACAGCAGTGGCAACTGGAAAAAGAAAGGAAACAGGAAGAAAGTCTCCAACAGTTGCGAGAAAGTCAGCAGCAACTACAGGAAAGTCAACAACAGTGGCAAGAAGTACAAATGGAAAACATTAGTAAATTTCAAAATGAATTAGGTGCATTAAAGAACGATTTACTGTCTTTTACACAAGGAGGATATATTAACCATGGACCTAATCAGGCCCAGAAAACAGGAAGCCCCTTTCAGACCATGCAGCTAAACCCTAATGCAAACATATTCAGTTCTGCCAGAAGTCAGATTCCAGACATGAGTGTCAGCAATAGTGGTGATCTAG
>NW_013837340.1:0-403 GCF_000517525.1 Limulus polyphemus
TTATGAACGTTCGTTGCGTACTTGCGTATTTACATGCAAAAATCTAGTTTTGTATTATCATTTCTGCGACTTTTCTGGTCCATTGTGTTACTACTCGTATTGGCTTTCTGAAAGAGTATGTGTACTGCAGTGAAGCTTTTTGATATTGCTCTGTTATAGATGTCTTGCTATCAGAGGGTTCTAGATTGACGGATCTTAACCAAATGTGATTTGTAGATTCACTACTTCGTTCCACAGTATCATGCGAAGTTTCACCTTCCTACTATGCGTTTTAAAGGAGTTATAGCAGGTTTTGCGTTTTGTACCAGTACTTCGTTCCTTTTAGAGGAATCTTCTCGAATTTTTGTTATGAACGTTCGTTGCGTACTTGCGTATTTACATGCAAAATTCTAGTTTTGTATTA
>NW_013837341.1:0-405 GCF_000517525.1 Limulus polyphemus
CAATTAAATACGACGTGTTTAACTGTTCACATCATATTTTCCAATTAAATATGACGTGCTTAACTGTTCACACCATATTTCCCAATAATTAAATACGACGTGTTTAACTGTTTACACCATATTTCCCAATTAAATATGACGTGCTTAACTGTTCACACCATATTTCCCAATAATTAAATAAGACGTGTTTAACTGTTCACACCATATTTCCAATTAAATACGACGTGTTTAACAGTTCACACCATGTTTTCCAATTAAATATGACGTGCTTAACTGTTCACACCATATTTTCCAATTAAATATGACGTGTTTAACAGTTCACACCATATTTTCCAATTAAATATGACGTGCTTAACTGTTCACACCATATTTACCAATAATTAAATACGACGTGTTTAACAGTTT
>NW_013837342.1:0-405 GCF_000517525.1 Limulus polyphemus
AAAAGACCTACCAGCCACTATTCATCTATAATAAAACACCTACCAGCCACAATCCATCTGTAATAAAAGACCTACCAGAAACAACCCATCTGTAATAAAAGACCTACCAGCCATAATCCATCTGTAATAAAAGACCTACCAGCCACTCTCTATCTGTAGTAAAAGACCTACCAGCCACTATCCATCTATAATAAAAGACTTACTAGTCATTATCCATCCATAATAAAAGACCTACCAGCCACTATCCATATATAATGAAAGACCTACCAGCCACTATCCATCTATAATAAAACACCTACCAGTCACTATCCATCTAAAATAAAAGACCTACCAGCCACTATCCATATAAAATGAAAGACCTACCAGCCACGTTCCATCTATATTAAAAGACCTGCCAGTCACTAT
>NW_013837343.1:0-403 GCF_000517525.1 Limulus polyphemus
TACCATATCTATATTTACAGTATGTTTTATAGTTTAGTTTTCAAAATTACCACTATAAAGGTAATTAATCACTATATGTATACTTACAGTACTTTTTATATTTTAGTTTAGAAAATTACCACTATAAAGCTAATTAACAACCATATGTATATTTACAGTACGTTTTATAGTTTAGTTTACAAAATTACCACTATAAAGGTAATTAACTACCACATGTATATTTACGATACATTTTATAGTTTAGTTTACAAAATTACCACTATAAAGTTCATTAACTATAATATGTATATTTACAGTATGTTTCATAGTTTAGTTTAGAAAATTACCACTATAAAGCTAATTAACTACCATATCTATATTTACAAAACATTGTATGGTTTAGTTTTACAAAATTAACACTATA
>NW_013837344.1:0-404 GCF_000517525.1 Limulus polyphemus
GGTCTTATATTCGTAGATACCACTGGTAAGTTTAGTGTGGTTCTATAGTTGTTAACAAATATAAATACATAGCATGCCTTACATTCGTATATATCACTGGTTGGTTTAGTGTAGTTCTATAACTGTTAACAAATATAAATATGTAGCAGGTCTTATATTCGTAGATTTCACTGGTAAGTTTAGTGTGGTTCTATAACTGTTAACAAATATAAATACATAGCATGCCTTACATTCGTATATATCACTGGTTGGTTTAATGTGGTTTTATAACTGTTAACAAATATACACCTGGAAAAAAGTTAAGCACCCCAAATATTTTTCAGGATTGCTTATTGAAAATAAGGTTTAATTTTCATGATGTTGAGCAATGTTCATAATTTCAAACATAATTAAAAGGATGTGAG
>NW_013837345.1:0-405 GCF_000517525.1 Limulus polyphemus
GATAATTATGTCCAACAGGACAATAGCACGTTCTAGGGATAAATATGTCCATCAAGACAATAACACGTTCTAGGGATAAATATGTCCAAAAAGACAATAATACGTTCTAGGGATAAATATGTACAAAAAGACAATAACACGTTCTAGGGCTAAATATGTCCAACAGGACAATAACACGTTCTAGGGATAAATATGTCCAACAAGACAATAACACATACTAAGGATAAATATGTCCAACAGGACAATAACATGTTCTAGGGATAAATATGTCCAAAAAGACAATAATACGTTCTAGGGATAAATATGTACAAAAAGACAATAACACGTTCTAGGGATAAATATGTCCAACAAGACAATAACACGTTCTAGAAATAAATGTGTCCATCAAGACAATAACACTTTCTA
>NW_013837346.1:0-404 GCF_000517525.1 Limulus polyphemus
AAAAGTCTCCGTTGCGCCCACCCCAAATAATTTTCGCAAGTGATAACAGCAAAAATCAACATTTTCTTTACCTGTTTTTAATATTTTTTAAAATTAAAAAATGCTTGTAAGGAGTGAGCAAAAAAGAAAACTTTTAAATTTGTAGTTAAGCACAAAGCTACACAGTGGGCTGTCTGTGCTCTGCCCACCACGTGTATCGAAACCCGGTTTCTAGCGTTGTAACTCCGCAGACATACCGCTGTGCCATTGGGGGGCAAACTTTTAAGAGTAAAGTGATAGATTTGGTAGGTTATCGTCGTCTCCAACTCTTCTGTTTCTTCCGTCGTTATTTTTGGGCTCTCCCCCCAAAAGTCTGCTCCCCCCCACCCCTAGCCACCAGTACGCCACCCCCAGGATGACGCGCT
>NW_013837347.1:0-406 GCF_000517525.1 Limulus polyphemus
ACAATGATGCGACTCACATGCATTCATGTTATCTTATCAAATAACATACAACTGACCTTTGGTTTGTACAAAGTAACTTATGTTGGCTGTGTTTTAGTAGACTAGTATTTTGTAAAATACAGTCACATTTAAATTATTATACATTACATATGTTATAGATTATTGCCATTTTGAAATACGTTCTTAAACTTATTTTTCTTAAAACATAAAACAATAATGAAAGAAGTAAAGCAAACAATTATCTTTTCTAGTTACGACTTTGTACTCGGTTGCTGCTTGATATTGGTTGCTAAGCCTTTAAAAATTTTGTATGTGGAGGATATGAAACAAAATATTTTTTTAGGTTTTATATATACATTTGAACAACTAAAAATCATAAATTACTACATTAATACCATAGAATTCC
>NW_013837348.1:0-405 GCF_000517525.1 Limulus polyphemus
AGTTAGGAACTACAGGTAGTTTCTGGTGAAAGTGTTGAGTAGTTAGGAACTACAGGTAGTTTCTGGTGAAAGTGTTGAGTAGTTAGGAACTACAGGTAGTTTCTGGTGAAAGTGTTGAGTAGTTAGGAACTACAGGTAGTTTCTGGTGAAAGTGTTGAGTAGTTAGGAACTACAGGTAGTTTCTGGTGAAAGTGTTGAGTAGTTAGGAACTGCAGGTAGTTCTAGGTGTATGTGTTGAGTAGTTAGGAACTGCAGGTAGTTCTAGGTGTATGTGTTGAGTAGTTAGGAACTGCAGGTAGTTCCTGGTGTATGTGTTTTGAGTAGTTAGGAACTGCAGGTAGTTCTAGGTGTATGTGTTTTGAGTAGTTATGAACTGCAGGTAGTTCTAGGTGTATGTGTTTTGAG
>NW_013837349.1:0-406 GCF_000517525.1 Limulus polyphemus
GATGAAACGACATGACTAGGTACAACAGTAACATGGAGGAAACGACATTACTAGGTACAACAGTGACGTGGAGGAAACGACATGACTAGGTACAACAGTGACATGGAAGAAACGACATGACTAGCTATCATAGTGATATGGAGGAAACGACCTGACCAGCTACCAGAGTGACATGGAGGAAACGACATGACTAGGTACAACAGTTACATGGAGGAAACGACATGACTAGCTATCACAGTGACACGGAAGAAACGACATGACTAGCTATCACAGTGACAAGGAAGAAACGACATGACTAGATACAACAGTGACGTGGAGGAAACGACATGACTAGGTACAACAGTGACATGGAAGAAACGACATGACTAGGTACTACAGTGACATGGAGGAAACGACATGACCAGCT
>NW_013837350.1:0-404 GCF_000517525.1 Limulus polyphemus
ATCAACCGTATAGTACCAACCATATAGAACAAACTGTATCAACCGTATAGCACAAACTGTATCAATCGTATAGTACCAACCATACAAACAAACTGTATCAACCGTATAGTACCAACCATATAGCACAAACTGTACCAACTGCATAGTACCAACCATATAGCACAAACTGTACCAACCATATAGCACAAACTGTACCAACCGTATAGCACAAACTGTACCAACTGCATAATACCAACCATATAGCACAAACTGTATCAACCGTATAGTACCAACCATATAGAACAAACTGTATCAACCGTATAGTACCAACCATATAGAACAAACTGTATCAACCGTATAGTACCAACCATATAGCACAAACTGTACCAACTGCATAGTACCAACCATATAGCACAAACTGTATC
>NW_013837351.1:0-601 GCF_000517525.1 Limulus polyphemus
CCCTCTGGTAACAAGAAATCGAAAAACAATCAGTAACCAAAAGCTTCCCTGCAGTACACATACGATATCAGGAAAGCCAATAAAAGAGTAAAATAAAACGACCACAAAAGTCGCAAAAATGATAGTAGAAGGCTAGAATTTTGCATGTAAATACGCAAGTATGCAACGAAAGATCATACAAAGTTTGGAGATGATCCGTCCAAGTGGAACGACGAACTGGTACAAAACGCAAAACCTTCCATAACTCCTTTAAAACAAACAGTAAGAAGGTAAAACTCTGCATATTACTACGCAAATAAAGTGTACCTACATACCAAATTTGGTGAAGAATCATCAATTTAGGACCCTCTGGTAACAAGAAATCGAAAAACAATCAGTAACCAAAAGCTTCACTGCAGTACAGAAAGCGTATGGAACGTTCGTTGCATGCTTGCGTATTTACATGCAAAATTCTAGCCTTCTATTGTCATTTCTGCGACTTTTGTGGTCGTTTTATGTTACTCTTTTATTGGCTTTTCTAACGAACGTTCATACAAAATTTGGAGATGATCCGTCCAAATGGAACGCCGTACTGGTACAAAACGCAAAACGTTCCATAACT
>NW_013837352.1:0-403 GCF_000517525.1 Limulus polyphemus
AGATTGTTTTTCGATTTCTTGTTACCAGAGGGTCCTAAATTGATGATTCTTCACCAAATTTGGTATGTAGGTACACTTTAACGTTGCGTAGTAATATGCAGAGTTTTACCTTCCTACTGTTTGTTTTAAAGGAGTTATGGAACGTTTTGCGTTTTGTACCAGTACTTTTTTCCAATTGGACGGATCTTCTCGAAATCTTTTCAGGAACGTTCGTTGCATACTTGCGTATTTACATGCAAAATTCTAGTCTTGTATTATCATTTTTGCGAATTTTGTGGTCGTTTTATGTTATTCTTTTATTGGCTTTTCTGAAAGCGTATGTGTACTGCAGTGAAGCTTTTGGTTACTGATTGTTTTTCGATTTCTTGTTACCAGTAGGGTCCTTAAATCATGATTCTTCACC
>NW_013837353.1:0-658 GCF_000517525.1 Limulus polyphemus
TAGTACATCATACAGGATATTGTAGTATGTTTTATAATGTACCTGGTACATCATACAGTATATTGTAGTATGTTTTATAATGTACTTGGTACATCATACAGGATATTGTAGTATGTTTTATAATATATCTGGTACATCATACAGTATGTTGTAGTATGTTTTATAATGTACCTAGTACATCATAAGGTACATTATAAAACATACTACAATATACTGATTATAAAACATACTACAATATACTGTATGATGTACTGTACCTAGTACATCATACAGTATATTGTAGTATGTTTTATAATGTACCTAGTACATCATACAGGATATTGTAGTATGTTTTATAATGTATCTGGTACATCATACAGTGTATTGTAGTATGTTTTATAATGTACCTAGTACATCCTACAGGATATTGTAGTATGTTTTATAATGTACCTAGTACATCATACAGGATAATGTAGTATGTTTTATAATGTACCTAGTACATCATACAGTATATTGTAGTATGTTTTATAATATGTCTGGTACATCATACAGTATATTGTAGTATGTTTTATAATATATCTGGTACATCATACAGTATATTGTAGTATGTTTTATAATATATCTGGTACATCATACAGTATATTGTAGTATGTTTTATAATGTACCTGGTACATCATAC
>NW_013837354.1:0-405 GCF_000517525.1 Limulus polyphemus
ACCAAAAGTAAAATGGTTGTTGAGAACATAATGTGAGACAAGCTTCCGAAGGATAAAATAGTACTTAGTTTGTGGATTTGTAAAATTTGAAGAGATCCAGGAAGACATTTTTCAAATTACAGACAACACAAAATTATACACAACACATTTGAAATCCACTGATTTTATAAAACCAATACACGATTTTTTGACTGGTCAATAACTAATCAGAAACATAACAATTTATAGCTGAGGTTGCATCATAAATTTGAAATCTTTCTGATGAAACCAAATTGCGACAAAGATGATTTTAAACCACTACTGAAATAAATGTTTATAATTGTCATAAGACATTAGCAATAGGTTTATTATACTAATCATTACTATTATAAATTGCTACTACTAGTTTATCACAAGTATAATTAA
>NW_013837355.1:0-407 GCF_000517525.1 Limulus polyphemus
TGGTGGAAATTTATTGGTGTGAATAAAGGCAACTAAAACAAAATGTGGTTTCCCAAAGTTCCCCAAAACTGTATTTTAAATAACTTTTTTTAAAGAATTCTCAAACAAGACTATTAATATAGTCAACCAATCCCATAAACTGAAAAGTAACCTCACAAGTAATGAGATCAAATCCATTTATAATCTGAAAAAAAAGACATTAACATTAAAATTCTAAAGGCTGATTAAAGCAATACCACTGTAATCATGAGTAATTCAGAATACATCGACAAAATGAACGACATTCTTTCTGATAAAAAGAAATTCAAAGCCATCTCAAACAACCCAACCAATACACACGAAAAACAACTAAACAGAACTTTATTACAAATCAAAAAAGATAATTTAATTACTGATGATCTTTATTT
>NW_013837356.1:0-405 GCF_000517525.1 Limulus polyphemus
AATTTCGCGCAAAGCTACACGAGGGCTATCTGCGCTAGCCGTCCCTAATTTAGCAGTGTAAGACTAGAGGGAAGGCAACTAGTCATCACCACCCACCGCCAACTCTTGGGCTACTCTTTTACCAACGAATAGTGGGATTGACCGTAACATTATAACGCCCCCACGGCTGAAAGGGCGAGCATGTTTGGTGGGATGCGGATTCGAACCCGCGACCCTCAAATTGGTGAAAGAAGACAATCTCGAACAGTTTCCAAAAACCCTTCTTCCTCATGGTTTGGCTCTAACGTTTCCCAATCTATATCCCTGTTATTAGAAGTACCCATAATTATGAGCTCTTTAACAGCTCAAATCTTAAGCTCATTAATTTCGTTAATTACACAATTGTCTCAACCCCAATTTCGTAAT
>NW_013837357.1:0-406 GCF_000517525.1 Limulus polyphemus
CCCCCCCCAAACTTTTTAATACTATCTTGTAATTATTGATGCACACAATTGCTTGTGGGTCAATGATTGTTAGTTACAGGGGTCTCAAATAAGATACGATTCGTATAAAAAATTTAAACAAGATACCATCAAGACTGTAGTTAATTACAGGTTGTGTCTTTAATTTTACATTACATATACAATGGATAATTTACACAGGCAAAACATGTAAAACTACCCAGTATTATGTCCCCCCCCCCCAACAATGAATACTGTAAACACAAGCCAGTTAGTTTGAGAGTTACAGAAGCAATGATTATGCCATTACAGTATGCTACACTTTAAGTTAACACAATTTGTATATGTGTGTGTGTGTGAAAAATGAAATGTATCCGAGTGAATGTTAACACCCCTTTCTATTGAAATG
>NW_013837358.1:0-256 GCF_000517525.1 Limulus polyphemus
ACTAAGTGTGACTAAACCTTGACTCCGGTTTTCCAGTGGTACATCCCAACTAAGTGTGACTAAACCGTGACTCCGGTTTTCCAGTGGTACATCCCAACTAAGTGTGACTAAACCGTGACTCCGGTTTTCCAGTGGTACATCCCAACTAAGTGTGACTAAACCGTGACTGCGGTTTTCCAGTGGTACATCCCAACTAAGTGTGACTAAACCGTGACTGCGGTTTTCCAGTGGTACATCCCAACTAAGTGTGACTAAA
>NW_013837359.1:0-402 GCF_000517525.1 Limulus polyphemus
ACGACTCTACTCCAAGTACAGAGAAATTAGTTTGTACGAAACGTTTAATCTGTTTTGTAAAAAATAAATATACCAAAAACAACACCGTTTTGTACAAACAGGTGTGTGTGTGTGTGTGTGTGTGTGTGTTTTGACGAACAAATGCTCAAAACAACTTATACAGACCAGAATAACAACTTGTGCATGTTTGTCCGATCATACGCTACCTTCTCTGTTACTACTCGGGCATTTACTCAATAAATACTGCATGGATGTAGACAATAACATCAATATAGAACAGTATGCCAACATTTTGGCGAAGGCTGTATATTACCAAAATATTTGTATATCTTACACTTGAAGATAAAAATAATAATCCCAAGAATCGACATAAGAAAGACATAATTATCTGTGAAATGCAGA
>NW_013837360.1:0-403 GCF_000517525.1 Limulus polyphemus
GTTAGATGGGATCTGAAGGAGGTGCTTAAGGTTATTAAAAGGATTAATAGTGTTGATGCATCATCTTTCTTCATAATTAATAGTGATAATGGTATGATTAGGGACACAAAGATACATTTTGGCAGGTTAGGAGTAATCTTCAGCGAAGACAGTTTTATTTTTCTAACACAGTGGTTGGCCTTTGGAAAAGGTTGCCTTCAGATGTTGTGGAGGCAGTAAAATTTAAGTGAGTTTAAAAGAAAACTTGAAAACTGTATAAATGATAAGGGCTGGCTTTGAGGTTGTTTTATTATTATTTTTCTTTCATTTAATAGTTTTAGTTTAGTTTAGAGGCTCGGACAAACATGTATAAAAAATGTATCAAATTAAGTGTTTATCGCTAAAATAAATGTATGGAAATGTG
>NW_013837361.1:0-405 GCF_000517525.1 Limulus polyphemus
TTAAAAACTTTATAGAGGAGTCGATTTCCGGAACAGATGACAGTTAAACTGGGATCGAAAGCTTGTTTAGTCATCCAGACTTTTTCTGGTTGTTACAGTACCCTTTACGTCTGCTTACTTCTAAGGTGGCTTGTTTTGTCATAAGAAACATTTCGTAGTTGTAATTAAATCAAAATAAAATCAGTTATGTTGAACTAAAGGCTATCATAATTTAAGCAAGTATATACGTATATATAAGGAATAGAACATTGGCTCAGTGAGGTGATTAATACAAATGAAACAATATAAAAATATCTTTAAAAAATTGCATAAGTATTCAACCCCTTTGCTACGTGAACCCTAAATCAGTTCAGGTGCAAAATATTAGTTTGAAAGGTCACAAATTAGTGTAATGCTCTCTGTATG
>NW_013837362.1:0-558 GCF_000517525.1 Limulus polyphemus
CACCATCATCTATATTCCAAGCTTTATGTACCTACACAATGAAACAATATAATTCCCCACTTTGTATCTACCTAAGCACCACAAGCTATATCCAAACTTTATGTACCTACACAATGAAACAATATAATTCCCCACTTTGTATCTACCTAAGCACCACAAGCTATATCCCAAGCTATATGTACCTACACAATGAAACAATATAATTCCCCACTTTGTATCTACCTATGCACCACAAGCTATATCCCAAGCTATATGTACCTACACAATGAAACAATATAATTCCCCACTTTGTATCTACCTAAGCACCATCAGCTATATCCCAAGCTTTATGTACCTACACAATGAAACAATATAATTCCCCACTTTGTCTCTACCTACGCACCACAAGCTATATCCCGAACTTTATGTACCTACACAATAAAACAATATAATTCCCCACTTTGTATCTACCTACGCACCATCATCTATATTCCAAGCTTTATGTACCTACACAATGAAACAATATAATTCCCCACTTTGTATCTACCTAAGCACCACAAGCTATATCTCAAACTTTAT
>NW_013837363.1:0-406 GCF_000517525.1 Limulus polyphemus
TTTTAAATTATTACCTTTTGCTGCAGTTACAAGGTCCTAACTCAGTTTAAGAATGTATAATACATTAAAAGAATAATAATAACAATATATTAAATTTCAAGTTTCTCGTTCTATGTGAATGCTATTTTTTAACTCTCTCACTATGGGCTTGGTCCCAAGGACTGACATCATAATCATTTTGTGCTTGTTATACTTTTTGTATTATAACCTTTAATACAGTATGTGTACCTTCATGAAATTTTGCAGATTATCAGTAAATATTACAAGGCTTTAGTACACAAAATATCTTATTTTTTAAAATTAAGTCTTAAGATTTTTTAAGTAATGATATGCTCATGTATTTTTTTCTTTTTGAATGTTGACTATCCAACATGCAAAGTAATTTTGATTTTACAATAAAAAAATA
>NW_013837364.1:0-405 GCF_000517525.1 Limulus polyphemus
TGGTTATTTTCAAATTAGTGAGCAGTTGTCATCATGGAGTAACTGAGTGTAGTATGGTTGGTTGCTTGATTGACTACAGCATTTATGGTTGTTTCTTACCTAAAGATGTTATAGTTAGAAACACAGTTTAAATTGTATTTAGGTCTTACTATTACATTTTAGTTAATTATGTATTTGTTATGTTTTAAAATACATAACTGAAAGGTTTAAACATTTTTAAAATACATCATACTTTGTGTCCGTTCTCAAGGCTTACAATATTATGTAGTGCACAAGAATTTTGCCGAAGGGTTGCACGTCTGCCAGAGACACTGTAATATGTCTTGAGAGCACCACTGAGTTGTGTCAAGATGAATAATAAGTGGTAAAGGACAATAAAGGAAATAAAATATTAAAAATTAACTA
>NW_013837365.1:0-404 GCF_000517525.1 Limulus polyphemus
AAGTGTATAATCAAAACATAACGTAAGTCTAGAGGCTCAAAGGCTATATTTAATATTAAAAGTTTTGATAGAATGAGAAAACTTAAATAATAGGCTAACTAATTATTGGTGCCAGATTACACTTATTAGATTAAGTCGCTAGTACATCTAGATCTAACATTAATGTTAGACCTGTTATTTCTATCTTTTTAGTCTTAGGTTTGGATCTAGATGTAATAATAATAATGACAGAAATTTAGCTTTATGCATCTAAACTAGACCTTAGATTTGGGTGCATAGATTGAAAACACCTTGTATTGAATCTACCCAGATCTAGATATAACCCTGCATCATCAATTCTAGATTTAGATTTATTAGGCCTAACTTTTAGAACAAATGTTACATCTAGATGTATTAACTTAGTC
>NW_013837366.1:0-501 GCF_000517525.1 Limulus polyphemus
AGCTCCACTATGTCTCGTGATGATGTTAATTAAACAGCTCTACATGTATCGTGATGATGTTAAACAGCTTCACGTGTATTGTGATGATGTTAAACAGCTCCATATGTATCGTGATGATGTTAAACAGCTCCACATGTCTCGTGAGGATGTTAATTAAACAGCTCCAAATGTCTCGTGATTATGTTAGTTAAGCAGCTTTACATATCTCGTGATGATGTTAATTAAAACAGCTCCATATGTCTCGTGATGATGTTAATTAAACAGCTCCATATGTCTCGTGATGATGTTAAGTAAAACAGCTCCATATGTCTCGTGATGATGTTAATTAAACAGCTCCAAATGTCTCGTGATTATGTTAGTTAAGCAGCTTTACATATCTCGTGATGATGTTAATTAAACAGCTCCAATATGTCTCGTGATGATGTTAATTAAACAGCTCCATATGTCTCGTGATGATGTTAATTAAAACAGCTCATATGTCTCGTGATGATGTTAATTAAA
>NW_013837367.1:0-405 GCF_000517525.1 Limulus polyphemus
GTTTGCATTAGGGAGTAGTCATGTTTTTCTCAGGGGGAGAGGAACTGGAGTGACGGGCTTTATTCGAAGCACGGCAAATATTGCTTTCGAACAGAATGAATGTTTGCATTAGGGAGTAGTCATGTTTTTCTCAGGGGGAGAGGAGCTGGAGAAATTTCGAAAATCGCCCGCACAGAAAAGATGAATTACATTGAAAATGATTTCATATTGGAAATTAACATAGGAAGTAAGTAGTATCAATTATACGCAATTTCTATAGAAATATCCGACACAAAGTACATGATACGCAATTGCTCCACTGGGGAGGGGGGAGTTTAACTTTGTCAAATGTCACACGACGAAAGTGTGGAAAATATATATATTTCATCCTAAATTGACACAACGACAAAAATGAATTTCCATATT
>NW_013837368.1:0-408 GCF_000517525.1 Limulus polyphemus
TCTAGTCTTACACTGCTAAATTAGGTACGGCTAGCTCGTGTAGCTTTGCGCGAAATTCAAAAAAAAAACAAACAAACAAACTGATGGTTATTGGAGAAATGATTTCTCCGTATACTCTAAATAGAATAACTTGTAGTTTTCTACAATGAATTACCTAAATTCTCAGGGTTTTTTTTTTTACAATAATAACTGTAACATTAGTTTTCTATTATCTATTTCTTTTATATATTAGATCATGAAGAAATTAATATCGCGTTTTGGAACACTTTCATTAACCCCCCCCCCCCAAAAAAAACAAAACATACATCACGTATAATAGTTAAACGAACCGCCTAAACGTCACGTTAGTGTATCCTATATAACGTGTAAAGTTTAGTATACACTAATCCCTTATAATGACGGCACACG
>NW_013837369.1:0-401 GCF_000517525.1 Limulus polyphemus
TTCAGTTCCCGAAGAAGGAGTTAATGAAGAATATGAAAGTGTGTATCTCGTGCCACTCCCCCCTCCTGGTTATAACTTATAGTCGTGCACCGGCAACGATTTGAAAAAAAAATCTTGAATCAAAATTGGTGTACAGGATTATACTTGGTCGTTGTGCGCATGCTTTAGTACAACCTGTCACCCCTAGTGATATATGAGTCGCCCAGCGGTAAAGCGTAGGGCAGCAGGTGACGGTGCAGAGAGAGATTACCGATATGATCCTAAGCCTGCCGAAGTTAGCCAGGCGGTAATGGGGCCGAGAGGCACATGGAAAATCGTGAAATACGCCTTGTTTATTATTATTATAGGAAGTTATATTTTTACTAGCCTGCAGTTACTTCTTATATTCATTATTCTTATTC
>NW_013837370.1:0-405 GCF_000517525.1 Limulus polyphemus
ACAATACACATTACTATACATTTATAATCATTATTTTGTAGATCTTAGATAATGTTATTGGGCAAGGTGAGCCATAACTTGCCAATAACAGAAAGTGAAGGTTATATTACAGAGGTTTAGAGCTTTCGCATTAAAGCCATTTAAAATGGAAGAGAATTTTTTGACAGTTGAGATCCCAACTGTTGTCCCAGTGAGTATCATACACACAGTGTTGTATTATTGTGCAGTCATTTTATATATCATACTCTAACAGAAAATAGTAATTATCATGAAATATGCTCTTACATTGTAGACACCAACAAATATTTAAGATATTTATAAAGATATTAATAAATATCAAACCTTACATAGTATTTTGTATTAAATATACTATTTTTTTATATGAGAAATCAATGGCATATAAAT
>NW_013837371.1:0-405 GCF_000517525.1 Limulus polyphemus
CGTTATAACCTACTTGACATACACGAACCAACTGTTATCGTTTTAAACTACTTGACAGTTTCGAACCAACTGTGGTCGTTATAAACTTCATGACAGCCACGAACTAACTGTGGTAGTTTTAAACTACTTGACAGACAGGAAACAACTGTGGTCGTTTTAAACTACTTGACAGTTTCGAACCAACTGTGGTCGTTTTAAACTGCATGACAGCCACGAACTAACTGTGGTAGTTTTAAACTACTTGACAGTCTCGAACCAACTGTTATCGTTTTAAACTGCATGACAGACACGAACCAACTGTTATCGTTTTAAACTACTTGACAGTCTCGAACCAACTGTGGTAGTTTTAAACTGCATGACAGCCACGAACTAACTGTGGTAGTTTTAAACTACTTGACAGACACG
>NW_013837372.1:0-403 GCF_000517525.1 Limulus polyphemus
ATTGTTGTATAGTCCCAGGAAGACCAAAGGGAAGTCTCCTAAGTTGTCTTCTCCATGGGAAGGCCCATATGACATAGTGGATCGTCTCTCAGACATGACTTTCTGGATAAAATGTGGTCGGCGAGGTAAGCCAAAAGTGGTGCATGCCAACAGGCTTTGGCGTTATCACGGTCCAGGACATTTCATTAGGGATGAATTGGACAACAGAACAAATGACGCTGCTGAAGACGTGCCACCTGAAGAAGCCACCGCCGAAGAAGAAACTCTACTCAGTTTTGAGAAGGGAAATAGTGAAGCTCTTGGTGAAGTTACTACCACTGATGTGACATTTACTGATGAAGCAGATGAATCCCACATGAAGCAGAAACCAACGAGACGGAGACCAGTACGGAAGAAGAGATGT
>NW_013837373.1:0-405 GCF_000517525.1 Limulus polyphemus
CAACAATTTGGTAAAGAACATATGAATTGTATGATTATTGGTATTTATGCTCTTATAAAAATTAGCAATAACTCTAAATTAATTGAGGTATGTAATTTTATCATTATTTTAGGAAAGAATGTTATGTTACATCTCCGTTTGTTAATTAACTTTCCGTAACTTCGTTCCGACGAAACTTAACGACACAAGTCCTTACTTAATAAAACTGGTTTATTCTTTCTGAATATAACTTCACGATACACTTATTTTCAATATTCGCGCTAAAACAAGCACTATAACGAACGAACGTTAACTTCAACAATACGTCTCTCTCTGACTGCAGTTCAATTACTCATTACCTACACACACACATTACCGCGTCACGTTGTCACCCTCTTTTATATACCAGGCTACCCTATCTAGTAA
>NW_013837374.1:0-405 GCF_000517525.1 Limulus polyphemus
TAAAACCATCCCAAGCAGTAAACATTAAAATTAACTGTCCAACTAACCAATAAGTTCATCATCCAGAGTTGTCAACTCCAACAATAACTGTTCAACTAAACCAATAAGCTCATCCAAAGCAGTCAACTCTAACAACAGCTATCGAACTATATCAATAAGCTCATCATCCAGAGTAGTCAACTCCAACAATAACTATTCAACTAAACCAATAAGCTCATCCAAAGCAGTCAACTCTAACAATAGCTATCTAACTATACCAATAAGCTCATCATCCAGAGTAGTCAACTCCAACAATAACTGTTCAACTAAACCAATAAGTTCATCCAAAGCAGTCAACTCTAACAATAGCTATCTAACTATACCAATAAGCTCATTATTCAGAGTAGTCAACTCCAACAATAACTA
>NW_013837375.1:0-405 GCF_000517525.1 Limulus polyphemus
CTTGATAAATTATAGTTGAATTCTGTGTTATTGATGTAGTAATTTTTTATTTTTTAGTTATTCAAATGTATATATAAAACCTAAAAAAAATATTTTGTTTCATATCCTCCATGTGCAAAATTTTTAAAGGCTTAGCAACCTACGTCAATCAGCAACCAAGTACAAAACTCGTAACTAGAAGAGATAATTGTTTGCTTTACTTCTATTTTTACTGTTGTATGTTTTAGAAAAAATGTGTTTAGGAACTTATTTCAAAATACCAATAATCTATAACATATATAATGTATAATAATTGAAATGTGACTGTATTTTACAAATTACTAGTCGACTAAAACACAGCCAAGAGAAGTTACTTTGTACAGACCAAAGGTCACCTTTATGTTATTTGATACGGTAACATGAGTG
>NW_013837376.1:0-405 GCF_000517525.1 Limulus polyphemus
GTTGTGTTCTTGTCCATGAAACCCGAGGAATAAAGTGGCAAGAATCCTTCCTCCAATATTTCGATGTATTTTGCAAAATTTATGTTGCCAAGGCACTCCACTAAGCTCGATCTCCCACCAATCGAAACAGCTCCCCAAACCATCACGCTGAAACCACCATGCTTCACAGTTGGCTGCAATCTGTTGAGCCAAAACTCTTGGTGAGGCATTCTCCAGACCCATATCCTTCCACTGTCTGAAAATTGAGCGAATCTTGATTCGTCTGAGAACAATACGGTCTTCCAAAAGTCCAGAGGCTTGGTCCTCATATGACTTGCCCACTTCTTTCATCTGACTATGTTGGCAGGTCTTAATAAGGGCTTCTGTCTAGCTGCTCTTCAACGATAACCCAATCTGTGGAGAATC
>NW_013837377.1:0-405 GCF_000517525.1 Limulus polyphemus
CACTGAGATCTCTTGTGCCCAGGTTTGTTACAGTGCCAGCAAAGTCCCTCAAACTTCTCTGAAAGCAGACCTATTCTGGCCTTGAATCCAGATGACTGTACAAACCTTGATACCTCTGTGCTGGACTTAACGTAGGAATCAAATTCGAGAGCTCTGGCTATTGCATCCTGCATGGTAGAGGGGTGTGCTTGCTTCACTTGTATCTTCAGTTGTGGACTGTCCAAGGCATCTACGAACTGATCCCTCAGCAACAACTTGAGGAGATCGGGTGGTGCAGTTGGATAGGCCTTGTGTGCCATGCTTTCCAAGTCTTGTGCCAGCTCTTGCAAGCTCTCCCCTTTAGCACGGACTCTCGTCCTAAACCTAGCCCTGTAGACTTTTGACTGATTTGGGTTCCGTACCTGA
>NW_013837378.1:0-399 GCF_000517525.1 Limulus polyphemus
GTATAACCACCATACTCATCTTTAGCCTTACTTGGTACAACTACTCTTTGAACACCTAGGTGTAACTCTAGTTACTGAATGTGTAACCCCATACTCATCTTTAGCGTTATTTGGTACAACAACTCCACGAACACCTAGGTGTAACTCTAGTTATTGAATTTATAACCACCATACTCATCTTTAGCCTTACTTGGTACAAGTACTCCATGAACACTTAGGTGTAACTCTAGTTACAGAATTTATAACCACCATACTCATCTTTAGCTTTACTTGGTACAAGTACTCCATGAACACCTAACTGTAACTCTAGTTACCGAATTTGTAACCACCATACTCATCTGTAGCTTTTCTTGGTACAAGACCTCCATGAACACCTAGGTGTAACTATAGTTACCGAAT
>NW_013837379.1:0-405 GCF_000517525.1 Limulus polyphemus
GGTACTAAGGTTAAAAAGTTCGTTTTTTTTTGTATTTAACCCACCTTGATTATTTACTTGTATAAATCTGAGCATTTTACTTATTCCTGTGGTCAGGTCTTGTTGGCTCGTTCATGATTCGGATTATGGGGTCTGCGAAGAATGCTGGGGTCTGCGATGAATGCTGAGATGGCGTCGGGGGAGACGTTGTACTGTAGGTTCCACCTGTTTTTTTCAGCATAAGATCTTCCCAGGATGGAGCTTGGTAAAGGATAAGGGATAACTGGCGGCACACTTGCTGCATTGGTGATGCCTCTGGAGGTTTGAGTTACCTTCAGAATCTGCTTATATTTAGGTCAACCTCTGTAGCTCCCGGAGTGTGGTCCTCCACAGTTGGCGCACGTGGCTTCCTGTCGTTAGCATGTG
>NW_013837380.1:0-1736 GCF_000517525.1 Limulus polyphemus
GATCTCTTGTTCATAATTGACACAACTAATGTACTCTTGTCAGTAAGGTTCCTGTTATGTGTTAAGGTTTGTTAATCATTTGTTCATGATTGATACAACTAATGGTACTATTGTCAGTAAGGTTAATCACTTGTTCATGATTGATACAACTAATGGTACTCTTGGCAGTAAGATTAATCACTTGTTTATGATTGATACAACTAATGGTACTCTTGTCAGTAAGATTAATCACTTGTTCATGATTGATACAACTAATGGTACTCTTGTCAGTAAGATTAATCACTTGTTCATGATTAATACAACTAATGGTACTCTTGTCAGTAAGGTTCCTGTTATATGTTATGGTTTATTGATCACTTGTTCATGATTGATACAACTAATGTACTCTTGTCGGTAAGGTTCCTGTTATGTGTTAGGGTTTGTTAATCATTTGTTCATGATTGATACAACTAATGTTAGTCTTGTCAGTAAGGATCCTGTTATGTGTTAAGGTTTATTGATCTCTTGTTCATAATTAACACAAGTAATGTACTCTTGTCAGTAAGGTTCCTGTTATGTGTTAGGGTTTGTTAATCATTTGTTCATGATTGATACAACTAATGTTTGTCTTGTCAGTAAGGATCCTGTTATGTGTTAAGGTTTATTGATATCTTGTTAATAATTGACACAACTTATGGTAGTCTTGTCAGTAAGGTTAATCACTTGTTCATGATTGATACAACTAATGGTACTCTTGTCAGTAAGGTTAATCACTTGTTCATGATTGATACAACTAATGGTACTCTTGTCCAATTATGAACAAATGATTAACCTTACTGACAAGAGTACCATTAGTTGTATCAATCATGAACAAGTGATTAACCTTACTGACAAGAGTACCATTAGTTGTATCAATCATGAACAAGTGATTAACCTTACTGACAAGACTACCATAAGTTGTGTCAATCATGAACAGGTGATTAATAAACCTTAACACATAACAGAAACTTTACAGACAAGAGTACCATAAGTTGTGTCAATCATGAACAAGTGATTAACAAACCTTAACACATAACAGGAACCTTACTGACAAGACTACCATAAGTTGTATAAATCATGAACAAGTGATTAACAAACCTTAACACATAATAGGAACCTTACTGACAGGACTACCATTTGTTGTATAAATCATGAACAAGTGATTAACCTTACTGTACAACAAATGGTAGTCCTGTCAGTAAGGTTCCTATTATGTGTTAAGGTTTGTTAATCACTTGTTCATGATTTATACAACTTATGGTAGTCTTGTCAGTAAGGTTCCTGTTATGTGTTAAGGTTTAGTTAATCACTTGTTCATGATTGACACAACGGAACCTTACTGACAAGACTAACATTATAGGAACCTTACTGACAGGACTACCATTTGTTGTATAAATCATGAACAAGTGATTAACAAACCTTAACACATAACATTATGTGTTAAGGTTTGTTTCAATCATGAACAAGTGATTGTTGTAGGAACCTTACTGACAAGACTAACATTATAAACCTTAACACATAACAAATCATGAACAAGTGATTAAGACAAGAGTACCATAGTTGTGTCAAGTAAGGTTCTTGTTATGTGTTAAGGTTTGTTAATCATTTGTTCATGATTGATACAACTAATGGTACTATTGTGAGTAAGGTTAATCACTTGTTCATGATTGATACAACTAATGGTACTCTTGTCAGTAAGGTTAATCACTTGTTCATGA
>NW_013837381.1:0-403 GCF_000517525.1 Limulus polyphemus
TTTACTCGTAATTGGGATACACTTTAAAAACTAGATATTAACTTATGGTTTATGAATATGGTTCTGTTAAACTTATGAAGTGGAACAACATTACAGCTTACATTCTTTATTTTATAGTAAACAAAGAGTATTTACACGTAATTAAGAGTCACTTTAAAAAACTGGAGTTATCGTAGTGTACATGAACATGGTTGGGTTAAACTTATTAAGAAGGAAAAAGACTACAGATTATATACTTTATTTTAGAGTAAACAAAGAGTATTTACACTTAATTAGGAGTAACTTTAAGTAAGAAGATATTATCTTAGTGTACATAAATATTGTTGTGTTAAACATATGAAGAAGGAACAATATTACAGCTTAATTTTTTATTTTTGATTAAACAAAGAGTATTTACACATAA
>NW_013837382.1:0-404 GCF_000517525.1 Limulus polyphemus
CAGAAGTCTACAGGGCCAGGTCAGGACGAGAGTCCGTGTTAAAGGGGAGAGCCTGCAAGAGCTGGCACAGGACTTGAAGAGCATGGCACACAAGGCCTACCCAACTGCACCACCCGATCTCCTCAAGTTGTTGCTAAGGGATCAGTTCGTAGATGCCTTGGACAGTCCACAACTTAAGATACAAGTGAAGCAAGCACACCCCTCTACCATGCAGGATGCAATGGCCAGAGCTCTCGAATTTGAATCCTACATTAAGTCCAGCACAGAAGTACCGAGGTTGGTACAGTCATCTGGATTCAAGGCCAGAAAAGGTCAGCTTTCAGAGAAGTTTGAGGGACTTTGCTGGCACTGTAATAAATCTGGGCACAAGAGAGCTCAATGCTGGAAACTTCAACACAGGGGAG
>NW_013837383.1:0-401 GCF_000517525.1 Limulus polyphemus
AAGATTTAACGATACTGTGTACTGTCAATAAGAAGACACAAGATTTAACGATACTGTGTACTGTCAATAAAAGACACAAGATTTAACGATACTGTGTACTGTCAATAAGAAGACACAAGATTTAACGATACTGTGTACTGTCAATAAAAAGACACACGATTTTGTAATACTGTGTACTGTCAATAAAAAACACAAGATTTAACGATACTGTGTACTGTCAATAAGAAGACACAAGATTTAACGATACTGTGTACTTTCAATAAGAAGAAACAAGATTTAACGATACTGTGTACTGTCAATAAGAAGACACAAGATTTAACGATACTGTGTACTGTCAATAAGAAGACACAAGATTTAACGACATTGTGTACTTTCAATAAGAAGACACAAGATTTAACAAT
>NW_013837384.1:0-404 GCF_000517525.1 Limulus polyphemus
AGTAAAAAGTATCGTTAAATCTTGTGTTTTCTTATTGATAGTACATAGTATTGTTAAATCTTGTTTCTTCTTTTTGAGAGTACAGAGTGTTGTTAAATCTTGTGTCTTCTTATTGACAGTACACAGTATCGTTAAATCTTGTGGTTTCTTTTAGAAAGTACACAGTGTCGTTATATCTTGTGTCTTCTTATTGATATTACACAGTATCTTTAAATCTTCTGTCTTCTTACTTACAGTACACAGTATTTTTAAATCCTGTATCTTCTTATTGACAATACATAGTATTGTTAAATATTGTGTCTTCTTATTGACAGTACCCAGTATTGATAAATCCTGTATCTTCTTTTGACTGGACACAGTATTGTTAAATCTTGTGTTTTCTTATTGACAGTAGACAGTATTGA
>NW_013837385.1:0-406 GCF_000517525.1 Limulus polyphemus
GATACTGTGTAATATCAATAATAAGCCACAAGATTTAACAATACTGTGTAATGTCAATAAGAAGACACAGAATTTAACAATACTGTTCACTGTCGATAAGAAGACACAAGATTTAACGAAACTGTGTACTGTCAATAAGAAGACAAAATATTTAACAATACTGTGTACTATCAATAACAAGCCATAAGTTTTAACGATACTGTGTACTATCAATAACAGGCCACAAGATTTAACGATTATGTGTACTGTCAATAAGAAGACACAAGATTTAACAATACTGTGTCCTGTCAATAAGAAGATACAGGATTTATCAATACCTGTTCTGTCAATAAGAAGACACAAGATTTAACAATACTATGTACTATCAAAAAGAAGACAAGATTTAACGATACTATGTGCTATCAAT
>NW_013837386.1:0-420 GCF_000517525.1 Limulus polyphemus
AGGTAGAGCCAGTCAATGTTAAAACAAGGAATACAACTGTGAAGAAAGGACATACACTTCCCGAATATTTGACTGACCTCTATAAGAAGAGCATAGTCCATTTATCATCATCACAGGCTCTTCAGGTAAAAGAACTTTTGGCAAATTATGCTGACGTCTTTTTGAAAGGAGATCATGACTTCGGCTGCACAAACTTGGTAGAGCACAGAATAAACACAGGCAATCACCGTCTAATAAAGATCCCTCCAAGGAGAATAGCTCCAGCAAAGCGTCAAGAGATAGAGAAGGTTATGGATGGTCTAATTAAGGAAGGGATAGTTGAAAAATCAGATAGTCCCTGGTCAGCTCCCGTTGTGTTAGTCTAGAAGAAGGATGGGACCCAACGTTGCTGTGTGGACTTCAGGGCTCTTAACAGTATAA
>NW_013837387.1:0-405 GCF_000517525.1 Limulus polyphemus
GTTATTACATACATGATGGAAGTAGACCTAAATACCTCTCGCCAGTTAACATTTATTTTAAAATGAAAGATGTGATCAGGCCACCTAATGTCAGACATTTAAACCCCTCACTAGTTAGAGACTAAAAATACTATATTTCAAGGGTATTTTACGTAAAATTTGTTCGATCAGTCTCTAACTAGTGAAATATGTAACTTGCAGCAAAACACAAAATGTGATCATTAAAACATACATGGACATTGCCCTGAAAGGGGTCGGAGCAAGTGCGGTTTACTCCGACCCTCGTGTAGGACTAAACATCAACGTTCAGGACAACATATCATGGTACGGAAGGGAGGAAGAGGTCGCAGAGTACCTGACCCTCCTAGGTCACAAAGACCTAAATTCCGATCAGGAGATCAGGCA
>NW_013837388.1:0-861 GCF_000517525.1 Limulus polyphemus
CAATGTGTTTATTAACTCATCTATTTACAACATATCTTCATTGGTTTCCTCAAGACCGAGTGGAATAAATAGATCCAATAACAATTATCGTACTATGACCAACTGTAGACTTTAGTCTGCAACAAGTTTGTTAATTAAATCATATATTTGCAACATATCTACATGTGTTTGTTTAAGACCGAATGGGTTAAATAGGACCCAATAGCTAGTATCGTTCTATGACCCACTGTTGACTTTAGTCTGTAGCCAGTTTGATAATTAACTCATATATTTACAGCATATCTACATGTGTTGTTTAATACCCATACTGATTAAATAGGACCCAATAGCTAGTATCGTTCTATGACCCACTGTTGACTTTAGTCTGCAGCAAGTTTCTTAATTTAACTCAAATATTTACAACATATCTACATGTGTTTCCACTAGTTATTGAGTCCTATTTAATCCAGTCGGACTTAAGAAACACATGTAGATATGTTGTAAATAGATGAGTTAATAAACACATTGTCTGCAGAATAAAGTCAACAGTGGGTCATAGAACGATACTAGCTATTGGGTCCTACTTAATCCAGTCGGTCTTAAAATCTATTTAATCCACTCGGACTTGAGGAAACCAATGAAGATATAAGTCGGTCTTTAACAAACACATGTAGATAAGGTTTAAATATATGAGTTATATAACAAACTGGCTGCAAACTAAAGTCAACAGTGGGTCATAGAACGATAATTGTTACTGGGGTTGACTTTAGTTTACAACAAGTTTGTTAATTAAATCATATATTTACAACATATCTACATGTGTTTGTTTAAGACCGACTTGATTAAATAGGACCCAATAGCTGGTATCGTTCTATGACCCAC
>NW_013837389.1:0-404 GCF_000517525.1 Limulus polyphemus
TGGACAAAGATCACTGGGAATATTTACTTTCACCCCTTTCTATTTTTGTTTTCATTAACCATGCCATTAGGTCTCTTACTGCTCTAAGGACCTTCTCTGAACGTTAACTCTAGACCTCATCACCTGTGTGAAACCACACCCAGAGAGAGTCCACAGGCACACTGTAGAGAAAGGTGACCAGGAGCCAAGTCATAGGTAACACTATGCTCTAAAGGTTTCACAGAAAATCTTTGCTCCTTTTGTAGAACAACAGGTACCACAACATGTATCACATGCATGTGCTAAATTCTTACAGAATATATTACATTTTCAGAAGGAAAATTAACAAAATTTTAAATTTATATTGTTACGTCTGTGTTCGTTTGTTAATTTCCCATAAAAATTCTTTCTGAAAAACTTTAGCG
>NW_013837390.1:0-405 GCF_000517525.1 Limulus polyphemus
CTGAGCGCCATCATCTCATCTCATCTTGGAGGCCTGAAAGAGAATCAGTGGCGCTCAAAAACTACTGTTTCTCTTCGTCCCGCTCTCAAAAATAAGATTTATTGGTGAAGTGAATCTGGTCAATGTTTAAGCTAGCAGTTGAGACGCTAAGTGACTTTATTAGAGTTTACTAACAGGGTGGGATGGTTGTTAGCACCTTGTACTCTGAGCATCCTCAGTTACTTCCCACGGTTCCCCTGAGAGATTTGAAAACGGAAAACTTGCCACGTAATAGAGAAAAGGTAAAATGTACCTGGCCCTCCTTGGTCTATAATACTTAAACTCCGATATAGATCACAGACAGACAGAAACAAAACAAAACGGTCATTCCTATTTTGTCCATGAAGAAGAAATGTTCACCTTTTG
>NW_013837391.1:0-439 GCF_000517525.1 Limulus polyphemus
CGTGACACTAGTCACGTGACCTCGCTGACGCAACAATATTGATGTAACTTATTAATAACTGTTGGTCATATAATAAACGTGATTGTATCGTTATTGTTTTGGCTGTGATATCCTGAATATCACAACCAAACTTTTATCAAGTTATGTTACTTAGAGTAGCTAATTCTAAAATACTGTTGATAATATTCTATTAAACTATCTATTAATCTTATTGGAGCACAGGAGCATATTTGTTATTGTAGAAAAGGGAGGGGCACATGACCTCCACAAACATTCCAGAATATAGTATAATAATGTATAAGGTGATCGACGTTCTCTTGACACACTAATAAAAGTAGAACAAACCAACTAATGTTCTAAGTATAGTAGAATCATATACATATGATGATCGACGTTCTCTTCACACCACTAATAAAAGTAGAACAGAACAACTAATGTT
>NW_013837392.1:0-401 GCF_000517525.1 Limulus polyphemus
TAGTTTTTTGTTATACTGTCGATGCTAGTACATAGTTTTTTGTTATGCTGTCAGATGCTAGTACATAGTTTTTTGTTATACTCTCAAATGCTAGTATATAGTTTTTGTTATACTGTTAGATGCTAGTACGTAGTTTTTGTTACACTGTCGATGGTAGTACATATTTTTTTGTTACACTGTCGATGCTAATACATAGTTTTTGTTATACTGTCAGATGCTAGTACATAGTTTTTGTTATACTGCTAGATGCTAGTACATAGTTTTTTGTTATGCTGTCAGATGCTAGTACATAGTTTTTTGTTATACTATCAAATGCTAGTACATAGTTTTTGTTATACTGTCAGATGCTAGTACATAGTTTTTTTGTTATACTATCAAATGCTAGTACATAGTTTTTTGTT
>NW_013837393.1:0-708 GCF_000517525.1 Limulus polyphemus
TTTGACAACTATAGCTGCTACACTACATGATTTGACAAAAAAAAAGCCAGAAGTTTGAAAGGATGGTTTCTTGCCAGCATGCTTTTAAGACATTGAAAGAAAAATTCTCCTCAGCTCCACTTTTAAAGCTTCCAAGTCCCTCACTGCTGTACATATTGGATTGTGATGCTAGTAATGTTGGAATTGGAGGAGTGTTGTCTCAGAAAGTAGGCGAAAATGAACATCCAGAGAGGAACTACTTGCTATAGTAAAGAGTCTGACATATTTCCATCCTTATCTCTATGGTGCCAGATTTACCATCAGGACAGACCATGCTGCATTATGCTGGTTAAGATCATTAAAGAACCCATAGGGACAACTAGCACGTTGGATCGGAAAGATAGACCACTATAATTATGATATTGAAAATCAAAGTTAGCAAGCGTGATAACCCCTACCTCCATAATAACAGTAAGGATTTCTATAAATACATTAAGGGTAAACAAAACGTTAGGAAAGGGGGTAGGACCCTCAAGGGATGATAAAGGAAGGCTTGTATCTGATGGTTATGAGATGGCTGGATTATTAAATTATACTTTTACTTCAGTTTTTACTAATGAAGATTTAAGTAGTATTCCCCAGCTTAAAGAGTTGACAGATGGAAGCAAGATGACTGCATTAATTCCGAGCTTAAGAAAAACTTGGGAAGTTTAAAAAAATTATAAGACT
>NW_013837394.1:0-402 GCF_000517525.1 Limulus polyphemus
GCGTGTGTGTGTGTGTGTGTGTGTGTGGATATGGTTTCACAGGCTAAGTTTGGTCAGTAGGCCTAATTTCCATCACTGAACTACATTGAACATCTTTGTGTGGGTAAAACAGAAAAAAATACTCACACAGAACAAAAACACTAGCACCCACAAAACACTTCAGACCATCCATACAAGACAACACTCACTTATGTGTTTTTGCTTTCGCGAATGATAAAGACATTTGATTTTAATTTTGGGAATAAGCGTGACAAAACGGACAACCTAGTCATATAGTTTACCGAGAACTAAAGATTTTTTGTTGACGACTTGTATACAAACCGAGAGTTAAAATCTCTCGTGCCGAGTGTTTGTTTCGGAAAACGTGCTGGTATTTTAGGAGTATATGTATACTTAATATAA
>NW_013837395.1:0-407 GCF_000517525.1 Limulus polyphemus
TGGCAAGAAGTGATGGCAAACAGGCAGAGACAGAGATGGACAATTGAGCCAGGCGTGGTGGTGACTGTGGGTAGGGTGCGTGAATCGTTGTGAATTTTAGCATGTGTTTAAGTTGGAGTGACTGTGGAAGTTGAGTGTATTGCAGGGTTGTGTTGGGAAGGAATGGGCTGGTTTTGTATGGGAGGGAACATGTATTGTGGAAATTTCTTCGGAAAGAAGTTATACAGGAAATTAACAAACGAACAGAGACGTAACAAGTTGGTGTCAGAGATTGGGACAGAAAAGAAAAAAAATGGAAACGAGAAGTGACAAATCAAACTACAGCTTAGCAGATTTGATGGCAGCAATACAAGAACAGCAAAAGAAACAAGGAGGAGAAAGAAAATAAACAAGAAGAGAGACTACAG
>NW_013837396.1:0-405 GCF_000517525.1 Limulus polyphemus
CAGTACTTAATACTATCAATAAATAAACTTATAATGTTATTCTATGACCTAACATTAGACCTTTTTAAAAATTTTGACAAGTTTTTAATGTGTTGTTTTACAAAATGTCTGCCAAAGTATATTTACATTCGCCTTCTGTTCACTCCCTTGAAATTAAGTGCGCGCGCATGCGCAGTTAGATAGTAAGGTGCGCGCGCATTTTCAGTACAGACCAAAACTGGGTATTATCATAATAAATGGTTACAAAATTTCACCAGGTTAATCAGGCACCATCAAATACAACACCTTCAAGAAATGAACACCTTATCTAGATCAGTTGTAGTTGTTATACCTGATGATGCCTGGTTAACCTGGTGAAACGTTTTAACCATATTCTTTGTATATCCGACAATAAACTAGTTTTCT
>NW_013837397.1:0-403 GCF_000517525.1 Limulus polyphemus
TGTTTTTGAATTTCGCGCAAAGCTACACGAGGGCTATCTGCAGCTAGTCATCACCACCCACCGCCAACTCTTGGGCTACTCTTTTACCAACGAATAGTGGGATTGACCGTCACATTATAACGCCCCCACGGCTGCAAGGGCGAGCGTGTTTGGTGGGACGGGAATTCGAACCCGCAACCCTCAGATTGCGAGTCGAGCGCCTTATCCACCTGGCCATGTCGGGCCTAGAGTATAACTGCAGACCTTTATTGTCAACAATTGGACCGTTTGCACCAGACTCTCATTGAAAAACATCCAGTACTGATCAACAGAAAAGGGGTCATTCTGCAGCATGAGAGTGCGAGACCACATTCTTCAAGAATGACTCAGAACAAGATCAAAGATCTAGATTGTATAAGGGGAA
>NW_013837398.1:0-405 GCF_000517525.1 Limulus polyphemus
CTGCCTTCCCTCTAGTCTTACACTGCTAAATTAGAGACGGCTAGCGCAGATAGCCCTCGTGTAGCTTTGCGCGAAATTCCAAAACAAACAAAAACAAACTTATTCCAGTGGATTTCTATGAATAATTGAAAAGTATGTACATATTTCCATTTGCTAATTTTATACATTTTATTGCACTATATGTTGATGATAATAGATAGAGAGAGTGAAATAATGGAGAAAGTGTAAAATAAAATAAAAATATTTACCTCAAAACAATTTTTGATATTCATTTATGAGGTTCTAAAGATTATACAAATGAAATGTGAAAACTGTAAGATAAAAAATATCATTCTTATACTTTACATAAAAATCACCTTGCAGGTGAACTATTCAAAGTGTGAGTGCAAATAATTACATTAACAC
>NW_013837399.1:0-403 GCF_000517525.1 Limulus polyphemus
AGACTGTGGGTGAAGTTGCGTTGTCCTGGTCTTTCGGATGCCTCAGGCCACTTGGTGAAATAATCCATCACCACACAAATGTACTTGTTTCTAGCACGAGTTTGGGACAGAGGACCAGCAATGTCAACAGCTACTCTTTTCAATGGTGCGCCAACATGATATAACTTCATTGGAGCATGTCCCTTATGCTTGGGTCCCCTTTTAGCACATGTACTGCATGTTCTGCATCATTCTTCCACATCTTGTCTCATACCTATCCAGTACAATCTCTGTCGTAGGTGACCCAATGTCTTCTTAACTCTGAGATGTCCTCCTATTAAAGTATCATGAAATTGATGCAGCACAACTTCCCATAACTTTCTCGGTATAACCGTTTGCCAGGTCATCACTTTCCCATCTTCGG
>NW_013837400.1:0-404 GCF_000517525.1 Limulus polyphemus
ATATCCTAAACATGCAAAATTTTTAAAGACTTGGCAACCTACATCAAGCAGCAACCGAGTACAAATTTCATAACTAGAAGAGATAAATGTTTGCTTTACTTCTTTAGTTACTGTTCTATGTTTTAAAAAAATAAGTTAAAGAACTTATTTCAAAATAGCGATAATCTATATACATATATAATGTATAATAATTGAAATTTGACTGTATTTTACAAAATATTAGTCTACTAAAATACAGCCAAGACAAGTTCTTTGCACAGACGAAAGGTCAGTTTTATGTTATTCGATACAGTAACATAAGTGCAAGTGAAGTGCTTTGTTGTAACTTCTACATTGTTAGCCAGGCTTAGGCAAAAGGTCAATATAATAAAAATAATAAATATATAAATGTATAATGTTATGAG
>NW_013837401.1:0-448 GCF_000517525.1 Limulus polyphemus
CTTTAGTAATTTGTGATTCCAAAGCCAGTAGGGTCCGTAAAACCCATCGATAATTTTAGGATTAAACCCGAAATATTACATTTTTTCAGTTTATTCTTTTAAGCCACTGCATAGCGGCTCATAGAATGGCTTTGTGTTTTTTAAGTACAAACTTTTAGCTCATAGCTACATCATCACTTGACATATTTGAGGTATAATTACACTTTTGGACCCAGGAGGTCAAAACCTTTCGACTGATGTATTTGACGAAGTCCATAGTCTCATAGAGTAATTTACTCTAATCCTGCCTAAAATAATTTCAAGTGTCGTGGCTATTGAGGATTCCTTCTTGTTTCTTTGTAGAATTATAACTGAATCACCCATCATTGAAATATCATTAGGGTACTCTAACAGCTATGTGTTATATACGGCATTTCTGACACTGTTGGTTGACTTCATTATTATGTTG
>NW_013837402.1:0-405 GCF_000517525.1 Limulus polyphemus
ACCCCATTCACCATCTGGGTCTTCGGCTCTGCACCGGTGCTTTTCGCACTTCTCCAGTCCATAGTTTGTACACTGAGTCCCACGAACCTTCTCTTCACCTCCGTCGTTTGCAACTTTCTTTACAATATGTTACTAAGCTTCGATCCTTACCATGGCATCCCAACTGGGATTGTGTTTTTCTTCCTCGGTGGACAATGCTCTTTCAGAACAGATGGTCTGCTATTCCTCCATTTGGCCTTTGTATCCGGGCATTACTGGCTGAATTGGGTCTGGCATTGGATGACATTGCTGTCCCCCATGATCAGCTCATTCCACATGGCATATTACCATCCCATCCTGTGACCTTTCCTTGGGTCATATGGGGAAGGCGGATACTCCCGATTGGAAGTACCATCTTCTTTTTGC
>NW_013837403.1:0-405 GCF_000517525.1 Limulus polyphemus
GGGGAGCTGTTTGGGTTGGTGGGAGATCGAGCTTAGTGGAGTGCATTGGCAACATAAATTTTGCGAAATACGTCGAAATATTGGAGGAAGGACTCTTGCCACTTTTATTCCTCGGGGTTCGTGGACAAGAACACAACGTTGTTCCAGGAAGATGAAGCACCGTATCACACTGCTAGAAACACCCAAAAGTGGCAGGAAGAAAATGGTATCCAGAAGTTGCCCTGGCCGAGCCAATCTCCTTACATGAACCCCATCGAAAATCTCTGGGCCATACTCGACCGGCAAGTCAAGAAACAACCAAAAAACCAACTTCGAAAAGCGATCTACTCCAAGTTTTGAAGCAAGAGTAGGTGAAAATCCCACAATCTAAAATTGACGAGATGATTCTCACGATGCCCCCAAGGA
>NW_013837404.1:0-405 GCF_000517525.1 Limulus polyphemus
TGCGTAATTGGCCAACGCCAGACAATGTGGGAGAGTTAAAAAAGTTTCTTGGGAATCTGTACCTATTACCAGAAGTTTGTGAAGGACTTTGCAACTATAGCTGCTCCACTACATGATTTGACTAAAAAAAGGTCAGAAGTTTGAATGGACAGTTTCTTGCCAGCATTTTGTCAAGACATTGAAAGAAAAATTGGCCTCCGCTCCATTTTCAAAACTTCCAGATCCCTCACTGCTGTACAAAGTGGATTGTGATGCTAGTAATGTCGGAATAGGAGGAGTGTTGTCTCAGAAAGTGGGCGAAAACGAACATGTGGTGGCCTACTTGCTATAGTAAAGACTGACATATCTCCATCCTTACCTCTATGGTGCCAGGTTTACCATCAGGCCAGACCATGCCACGTTGCA
>NW_013837405.1:0-538 GCF_000517525.1 Limulus polyphemus
TAGCCTTAGCAAAAAAAGCAGCTCCTACTCTATTTAAATGTAAACCATCCACTCCAAAAAACTCCCTTCTTCCACTGAATTGATCCCACAAGTCCAACCAGCCAATTTGCTCATCCTTACATACTAACATAAGCCTAGCATTTAGCCCTAGTGACCTACTTATAACTTCATCTCTAGAATAAATTCTAGGCAGTATCCCTGACAGACCATGAGATGATGTCATTAATATGGTGGTCATACCTTGAATCTCTGTCAAAAATATAGTCAGTTGACCTTTCATCTATGCACAGCACATGCTCTTTCAGTTGCTGCATCTCACTCAAAGTTTCATGTCCACAGCTAATTCAAGGAAGTATTCCTGAAAATCTGCCCAACACTTTCTATCCTTGAGGCACCCTTCATATTACATTACTATAATCACTTGTACAGATGAGTACTACAGAAAAATAGCATCAGAGAGGTTGCAAAAGAACAAAGAATTTACTCAGTATTCAAAATATTAATGATGTTTTCTCATAATCAATGATAATTAACTTAT
>NW_013837406.1:0-404 GCF_000517525.1 Limulus polyphemus
GAGATGCTGATGACTGTACCAACCTTGGTACCTCTGTGTTGGACTTAACGTAGGATTTAAGTTCAAGAGCTCTGGCCATTGCATCCTGCATGGTAGAGGGGTGTGCTTGCTTCACTTGTATTTTCAGTTGTGGACTGTCCAAGGCGTCTACAAACTGACCCCCAGCAACAACTTGAGGAGATCGGGTGGTGCAGATGGGTAAGCCTTGTGTGCCATACTTTCCAAGTCCTGTGCCAGCTCTTGCAGGCTCTCCCCTTTAGAACGGACTCTCGTCCGTAAACCTAGCCCTGTAGACTTCGGACTGATTTTGAGTTCCATACCTGAGTTCTAGAGCCGCTACCAGTGCTCTATAGTTGTGTCTGTCGTCTGCTAACAACTGTCCAAGTATTTCCAGTGGTTGTCCC
>NW_013837407.1:0-405 GCF_000517525.1 Limulus polyphemus
AGCCTTGAATCCTGTTGACTGTACCAACCTTGGTACCTCTGTGTTGGACTTACGTAAGATTCGAATTCAAGAGCTCTGGCCATTGCATCCTGCATAGTAGAAGGGTGTGCTTGCTTCACTTGTACCTTAAGTTGTGGACTGTTCAAGGCATCTACAAACTAATCCCTCAGCAACAAATTGAGGAGATCGGATTGTGCAGTTAGGTAGACCTTGTGTGCCATACTTTCCAAATCCTGTGCCAGCTCTTGCAGGCTCTCCCCTTTAGCACGAACTCTAGTCTTAAACCTAGCCCTGTAGACATCAGACTGATTTTGGATTACATACTTGAGTACTATAGCAGCTACCAGTGTTCTATAGTTGTGCCTGTCGTCTGCTTACAACTGTCCAAGTATTTCCAGTGGTTGT
>NW_013837408.1:0-404 GCF_000517525.1 Limulus polyphemus
CACTAAAGTCATATATACTATCAATCCTAGTAGTGGGGCAGATTCATGGCACTAAAGTCATATATAGTATCAATCCTAGTAGTGGGGCAGATTCATGGCACTAAAGTCATATATATATATATATAGTATCAACCCTAGTAATGGGACAGATTCATGGCACTAAAGTCATATATAGTATCAATCCTAGTAGTGAGGCAGATTCATGGCACTAAAGTCATATATAGTATCAACCCCAGTAGTGGGGCAGATTCATGGCACTAAAGTTATATATAGTATCAATCCTAGTAGTGGGGCAGATTCATGGCATTAAAGTTATATATATAGTATCAATCCTAATAGTGGGGCAGATTCATAGCACTAAAGTCATATATAGTATCAACCCTATTAGTGGGGCAGATTCATGG
>NW_013837409.1:0-406 GCF_000517525.1 Limulus polyphemus
ATAGCTGTTGTAATCTCTCTTCTTGTTTATTTTGCTGTTCGAGCTGCCACTGCGGTTTTCTTGCCACTGCTGTAATCTCTATTCTTGTTTCTTTTTCTCGTTCTTCTTGTTTCTTTTCTTTTTCCTCCAACAACTGCTGTAATCTCTCTTGTTTATTTTGCTGTTCTAGCTGCCACTGTTGCAGGATTTCTTGCAACTGCTGTTGTCTCTCTTCTTATTTCTTTTCTTGTTATTCTTGTTTCTTTCTTTTTCCTCCAACAACTGCTGTAATTTCTCGTCTTGTTTCTCTTCTCGTTCTTCTTGTTTCTTTTGCTGTTCTTGTATTGCTGCCATCAAATCTGCTAAGCTGTAGTTTGATTTTCCACCTCTCGTTTCCATTTTTTTTCATCCCACTTCTGACACCTAA
>NW_013837410.1:0-405 GCF_000517525.1 Limulus polyphemus
CTAAAATTGAGCGAATCTTGATTCGTCTGATAACAATACGGTCTTCCAAAAGTCCAGAGGCTTGGTCATCATATCATTTGCCCACTTCTTTCGTCTGACTATGTTGGCAGGTTTTAATAAGGGCTTCCGTCTAGCTGCTCTGCAACGATAACCCAATCTGTGGAGAATCCGTTGAACAGATTTCGGGCTCATCCCATCAACTTTGGCCACTTCTGTAGTCGTTAATCTGTGATCCATTTCGATGCTCCTATTGACAGCCCTTTTTGTCCTCTCCGATGGACCAGGACGACCCGGACGCTGCTCAGTTGTTTCCTTGCCGTGTTTCCTGAACTGCGCGATGATTCTGTTGGCTGTCGAAAGCGGGATTCCCAAATTCTGCGAAATATGCCACTGACTTATTCCACC
>NW_013837411.1:0-404 GCF_000517525.1 Limulus polyphemus
AAAGAAAGAACAAGAAAGAGATACAGCAGTTGTTGGAGGAAAAAGAAAAGAAACAAGAAGAGAGATTACAGCAGTTGTAAGAAGAAAAAGAAAAGAAACAAGAAGAGAAATTACAGCAGTTGTTGGAGGAAAAAGAAAATAAACAAGAGATATTACAGCAGTTGTTAGAGGAAAAAGAAAAGAAACAAGAAGAGAGATTACAGCAGTGGCAACTGGAACCAGAAAGGAAACAAGTACAAATGGAAAACATTAGTAAATTTCAAAGTGAATTAAATGCATTAAAGAATGATTTATTGTCTTTTACACAAGGAGAATATATTAGCCATTGACCTAATCGGCCCCAGACAACAGGAAGCCCCTTCCAGATCCTGCAACTAAACCCTAATGCAGACATCTTCAGTCCT
>NW_013837412.1:0-405 GCF_000517525.1 Limulus polyphemus
GCCACCATCGAAGAAGAAACTCTACTCAGTTTGAGAAGGGAAACGGTGAAGCTCTTGATGAAGTTACTACCACTGATTTGCCTGTTATCGACGATAGAACATTTCCTGATGAAGCAGATGAACCCCATATGAAGCAGAAGCCAACGAGACAGAGACCAGTACGGAAGAAGATACGTCCTGTAAAATTAAGAGACTGTGTTGAATTGTAATTTTGTGATTGTATTTCTGTACATTTAATTAAGTTATTGTTAATTGTTATTGGTTTATTGTATGTGGTTATTGTTCGGGACGAACAATACTAAGGAGGGGGCAGTGTTGCGTCAGCGAGATCACGTGACTATTCTCACGCCACCTGCTTTCTAGAACTATCTTGTACCTTGGCGAATGCTCTAGCATTTACTAGAT
>NW_013837413.1:0-405 GCF_000517525.1 Limulus polyphemus
ATATAGAGAACAGTTGAGTTACTGGCATAGATGAACGGATGACAGAGGAGCAGAAAGCAGTATATCTGGCAACGAGCTTGAAGGGACAACCACTGGAAATACTTGGACAGTTGTCAGCAGACGACAGGCACAGCTATAGAACACTGGTAGAGGCTCTAGAACTCAGGTACGGAACCCAAAACCAGTCAGAAGTCTACAGGGCCAGGTTCAGGACGATAGTCCGTGATAAAGGGGAGAGCCTGCAAAAGCTGGCACAGGACTTGGAAAGCATGGCACATAAGGCCTACCCAACTGCACCACCCGATCTCCTCAAGTTGTTGCTGAGGGATCAGTTCATAGATGACTTGGACAGTCCACAACTTAAGATACAAGTGAAGCAAGCACACCCCTCTACCATGCAGGATG
>NW_013837414.1:0-406 GCF_000517525.1 Limulus polyphemus
CTTGGTACAATTATTCCATGAACAACTAGGTGTAACAATAGCTATCGAATGTGTAACCCAATACTCATCTTTAGCGTTATTTGGTACAACAACTCCACGAACACGTAGGTGTAACTCTAGTTACCAAAATTATAAAAACCATACTCATCTTTAGCCTTACTTGGTAACACTACTCCATCAACACCTAGGTGTAAGTCTAGTTTCCGCATTTATAACCACCATACTCATCTTTAGCCTTACTTGGTACAACTACTCTTTGAACAACAAGGCGTAACTCTAGTTACTGAATGTGTAACCCCATACTCATCTTTAGCGTTAATTGGTACAACAACTCCCTGAACATCTTGGTGTAACTCTAGTTATTGAATTTATAACCACCATACTCATCTTTAACGTTATTTGGTAC
>NW_013837415.1:0-405 GCF_000517525.1 Limulus polyphemus
AAAACTTTTAAACCAATTACATAATAACGTAATTTAATGTCATGAACTATTTACATTTAGTTTGTCATGCTTATATACATGTCAAAACAAATTTGAAAAATTATTATTTTTCTAAAACGTTTTTGGTAGACTATTCAATGTGTAAATAAACAATTGTTTTTCATTTTCAGATCCTGTTTTCTTCATCCATCATTATGGTTACTAAGAAAAGAAAAGTAGATGCTGAGAGTCGCCTTTTCAATGAAGAATGGGGAGAAAAGTACTTCTTCGTGGAAACAAACAACCAGAAAGCTAGTTGCATGATATGCAACGAAAGTGTTGCCGTTTTGAAAGAGTACAATCTTCGGCGTCACTATGAAACAAAACATCTGTCAACATATTCGAAGTTTTCTGGAAAGTTGCATT
>NW_013837416.1:0-404 GCF_000517525.1 Limulus polyphemus
TAAGACATCCCAGTAATCTTGGCAGCTATTACAAAACTTTGCCAGTTCCTGTCCCAGGGTCCAGTTGTACTTTTCTACCATCCCATCAGACTGTGGGTGAAGTGGCGTTGTCCTGGTCTTTCGGATGCCAAACAACTTGCAGCATTTTTGGAACACAGCTGATTCAAAGTTACGGCCTTGATCTGAATGCAGTTCATGTGGCATACCAAATCTGAAGAAGAAATCGCTAATAGCCGACATTACCTGATTTGGTATTGCATATGCCTCAGGCCACTTGGTGAAATAATCCATCACCACATAAATGTATTTGTTTCCAGCACGAGTTTGGGGAAGAGGACCAGCAATGTCAACGGCTACTCTTTCCATTGGTGCGCCAACTTGATATAACTTCATGGGAGCACGTC
>NW_013837417.1:0-405 GCF_000517525.1 Limulus polyphemus
GCAATATTACAGCGTTAGACTGGGTCAGGGGCTTTTCTTAAACTTTGTAAAATAATAATAGAAAATGGAACGTGTGAATCTAAAAGTAACGTAGAAGCTGAAACTTTATACAACATAACAAAAGTAACAAGATGTCTAAACAACAACCCGGTTATCATACAAAGAAAGATTATTCAACCGATAAACAATGAATACCAAATAATAAAGTGGTACCTAACAAAACTAAAACGTTAATAAATATATATTAAATTATTGTAAACAATAGATATTTATTAACTTTGTGTAATTAGTAAAGAAGAAATTATCATCAAACGAGTTTAAAAGATACATTTGTAAGGTTTGAATTGTTACTGTTCTGAATTACTTTCCACCACTGATATAAATATGACAAAAATATCTACTTAC
>NW_013837418.1:0-405 GCF_000517525.1 Limulus polyphemus
CTCTGGTTAACTTGTATCCACTGTTAACTCTGGTTAACTTGTTGTGTCCACTATTAACTCTGATTAACTGGTTGTGTCCACTATTAACTCTGGTTAACTGGTTGTGTCCACTATTAACTCTGGTTAACTTGTTGTGTCCACTATTAACTCTGGTTAACTTGTATCCACTGTTAACTCTGGTTAACTTCTTGTGTCCACTATTAACTATGATTAACTGGTTGTGTCCACTATTAACTCTGGTTAACTTGTATCCACTGTTAACTCTGGTTAACTTCTTGTGTCCACTGTTAACTCTGGTTAACTGTTGTGTCCACTATTAACTCTGGTTAACTTCTTGTGTCCACTATTAACTCTGGTTAACTTGTATCCACTGTTAACTCTGGTTAACTTCTTGTGTCCGCTATT
>NW_013837419.1:0-405 GCF_000517525.1 Limulus polyphemus
TTCATTCGTCTTCTGATAGTCCATGCAAAACCTTGTGGATCAATCTTTCTTATTCTTCACATGCACAATAAGTGATGCCCAGGAACTAGTTCTTGGTTCTATAACTCTAAACTTGGTTCTTCATGACTTTTAGTTCCTTGAAAGCCTCAGCCTATTTTGCAATTGAAAGAAGTCTGGTTAATAAACAAATTGGGATTGTGTTTGTGTCCCCAGTGATGATGTTTTATTTTTTGGAAACTCATTCAACCGTTAATACCGTTCTGTAGAGTTTGTTTCTACCACGGTCCGGCACTAGAGATAAATTTATTCTCCATAGATTGTGAAATAAGTCGAATGTCAAACCATTTGTTTATTAATTTTCACTTCATAAAACCTCAAGATCTTCTAACGGCCCATGAAATTCTG
>NW_013837420.1:0-404 GCF_000517525.1 Limulus polyphemus
TACTGATTAAATTTTATTCCCATAAATAAAAACTAATAATTAGAAGAAAAAACAACGTCCCTCTGTAATTTAACGTTGATTTGATGTCGTCTATTAAAAAATGTTTAGAACACCATATGACACCCTGAACACTAATAACAAATAGGTGTTAAAAAGACATCTGACACCACTGAATACTAATAACAGATATGTATTGAAAAAAGACATCTGACACTCCAGAACACTATTAAATAAATAAATATATACATGCTTTGTTTGTTTGTAATTAAGCACAAAGCTACACAATGGGCTATCTATGCTTTGCCCACCACGGGTATCGAAACTCGGTTTCTAGCGTTGTAAGTCCGCAGACATACCTCTGTGCCAATGGGGGGTATATATATATATATATGACTAAACACAAT
>NW_013837421.1:0-405 GCF_000517525.1 Limulus polyphemus
CTTTCAACAATAGCTTCGGTTAATAAACCTTCAACAATAGTTTCGGTTAATAAACCTTCGACAATAGTTTCGGTTAATAAACCTTCAACAAGAGTTTCGGTTAATAAACCTTCGACAATGGTTTCGGTTAATAAACCTTCAACAAGAGTTTCGGTTAATAAACCTTCGACAATAGTTTCGGTTAATAAACCTTCAACAATAGTTTTGGTTAATAAACCTTCAACAGTAGTTTCGGTTAATAAACCTTCAACAATAGTTTCGGTTAACAAACCTTCAACAGTAGTTTCGGTTAATAAACCTTCAACAGTAGTTTCGGTTAATAAACCTTCGACAATAGTTTCGGTTAATAAACCTTCAACAATAGTTTCGGTTAACAAACCTTCAACAGTAGTTTCGGTTAATAAA
>NW_013837422.1:0-644 GCF_000517525.1 Limulus polyphemus
TTTTTTTTTGGGGGGGGGGATTGGGAGGGAGTGAATATTCACAATAATGTAGAGTATTAAGTGGCATTGTTACTATTGTGTTTGAACAAATATAATATTCTCTTGAATTTATAATACATAGACGATTGATATTGTACAATTATATGTACGTTAATACATAAATACTTGATATGCCACAATTATATGTACATTAATACATAAATACTTGATACTGTACAATTATATGTACGTTAATACATAAATACTTGATATTCTACAATTATATGTACGTTAATACATAAATACTTGATATGCCACAATTATAGGTACATTAATACATAAATACTTGATATTCTACAATTATATGTACATTAATACATAAATACTTGATATTGTACAATTATATGTACATTGATACATAAATACAATACATAAATACTTGATATGCCACAATTATATGTACGTTAATACATAAATACTTGATATTCTACAATTATATGTACATTAATACATAAATACTTGATATTCTACAATTATATGTACATTAATACATAAATACTAATATTCTACAATTATATGTACATTAATACATAAATAGCTAATATTCTACAATTATATGTACATTAATACATAAATACTTGATATTCTACAATTATATGTACATT
>NW_013837423.1:0-546 GCF_000517525.1 Limulus polyphemus
GATGTGCTCCAATTCGAGTCATATTAATGTTCTCCTGTTCAAGTCATATTAATGTGCTCCAGTTCGAGTCATATTAATGATCTCCTGTTCGAGTCATATTAATGTTCTCCTGTTCAAGTCATATTAATGTGCTCCAATTCGAGTCATATTAATGTGCTCCAATTCGAGTCATATTAATGATCTCCTGTTCGAGTCATATTAATGTTCTCCTGTTCAAGTCATATTAATATGCTCCAATTCGAGTCATATTAATGTTCTCCTGTTCAAGTCATATTAATGTGCTCCAATTCGAGTCATATTAATGTTCTCCTGTTCAAGTCATATTAATTGTGCTCCAGTTCGAGTCATATTAATGTGCTCCAATTCGAGTCATATTAATGTTCTCCAATTCGAGTCATATTAATGTTCTCCTGTTCAAGTCATATTAATGTGCTCTAATTCGAGTCATATTAATGTTCTCCTGTTCAAGTCATATTAATGTTCTCCTGTTCAAGTCATATTAATTGTGCTCCAGTTCGAGTCATATTAATGTGCTCCAATTCGAGT
>NW_013837424.1:0-405 GCF_000517525.1 Limulus polyphemus
TTGTTTAATCCAAACGAACAATAAATAGCGTGTGTTACAGCTTTATATTGTTTGATCCAAATGAACAATAAATAACGTGTGTTACAGCCTTATATTATTTAATTTCTGTAGTGCATATTGGCGTATAGAAGACATATTAATACTAGAAATAAACGACCTTATAACACCAAAATGTTGTTTTTATTTGCTTAAATACTCAACTGTCAGTTTCGGTTTGTATTTTTGTGAACGCTCCTGAAGAAGCTGTAAAGCAAAACGTTGAGTGTTTGATTAAATAAAAACTACATTTTGGTATTATAAAGTCGTTTATTTCTAGTATTAATACAGCCTTATATTGTTAAATTCAGATGAACAATAAATAAAGCGCACTACAGCTTTATATTGTTAATTCCAAACGAGGAACAA
>NW_013837425.1:0-405 GCF_000517525.1 Limulus polyphemus
CAATCTTTTCGTATTTTAGACACGACATTGTTAAATATTTAATTTTTTGAAGCTTGATCATTAAAACAATGTATAATATGTGTTTAACTAGCAAATGAGTCTTTCATAATGTATTTTTAGAGGGCTTCTTAAAACTATAAAAATATCTCTTTTAGAAGGTAGTGTTTACTAGTTTTAAAAAATAACTAATCATTGTTTCTTAATCTTTTGATTTAACTTGTTTCTGTCATGATGGAGGCCTAAGTAAGATTACTTTTGTTTCAATGTAACAGCTTGTCCAAATTTATAAATTTTACATTAACATTTTTAGTTTTCAAAACATATATATGACCTCAAATACCACAGAAATTGGTTTAAACAACTAAGATAGCTTCCCCTGAGGTCCCAAAGAAGACAAGTTATTCT
>NW_013837426.1:0-405 GCF_000517525.1 Limulus polyphemus
AGGAAGGAAGACTAAAAGACCGTTTATAACAGTCTACAAAATATAGTGGAAAACTGACTAAAACGATCCATATCAATGTCAAAAAAATTTTTGGAGGGAAGATTAAAAGACCGATATAACAGTAGACAAAATATAGTTTAAGAAGGATTAAAAATATTATTATGAAAGTCATTTAAATATAGTGTAAGAAAGACTAAAAATACCGCTATCAAAGTCAAAAATATCTAGTCTAAGAAGGCCTAAAAAGTCAGTTATGAAAGTCGACAAAATCGAGTGGAAGAAAACTAAAAACACGTTTTCAAAGTCAACAAAATCTAGTAGAAAACTGACTAAAACGACCCATATCAATGTCAACAAAATCTAGTGGAAAAAAAAACTAAAGACCTTTATAACAGTCGACAAAAT
>NW_013837427.1:0-405 GCF_000517525.1 Limulus polyphemus
ATTCAATATTGTCAACAGCCGTTAGTCTATAAAATGACAGATTGATCTAATTTATTCAATATTGTCAACAGACCGTTAGTTTATAAAACGACAGATTGATCTATTTTATTCAATATTGTCAACAGCCGTTAGTCTATGAAACGACAGATTAATCTATTTTATTCAATATTGTCAACAGCCGTTAGTCTATAAAACGACAGATTGATCTAATTTATTCAATATTGTCAACAGACCGTTAGTTTATAAAACGACAGATTGATCTAATTTATTCAATATTGTCAACAGCTGTTAGTCTATAAGATGACAGATTGATCTAATTTATTCAATATTGTCAACAGACCGTTAGTTTATAAAACGACAGATTGATCTATTTTATTCAATATTGTCAACAGCCGTTAGTCTATG
>NW_013837428.1:0-405 GCF_000517525.1 Limulus polyphemus
AAAATTACCGTAAGAACATACACACTGGTCTCTACATCCCCTAGAATTCCACTCATGACACCACATAAAAAAATCAATACACTGAAAACCTCATAAACACAGCCACCTTTTTAAGACTGTTCAACAGACTACATAGATTAAAAAATCAACCACATGAAGCATTACTTCATTCACACCCACAAATTTCCATCAGCTATTGTTGAAAAACTCTCCAACATTCCCCACAATAAAACTCAACTCACGAACAATATTGACACTAACAAACCCAACAACAGAACATTACACTGCAGTTTACCTTTTTGTCCCTGAAACCAGCCCAAGAATTATCCACACTTGGACAAAACTAGCCATTAAACACAATATTCCTGTCAACATCAAATTCTCTCAAAAACCCGGACCTAAATT
>NW_013837429.1:0-404 GCF_000517525.1 Limulus polyphemus
AAACAATGTGAAATGACTCAAAGCCCAGCTAAGGAGCCTGTCTATTTTTTATACCGCGGTTAATTAGTGTGGAAGCTTAACTTTGCTGGTCATATAAACAATGTGAAATGACTCAAAGCCCAACAAAGGAGCCTGTCTATTTTTTATACCGCGGTTAATTAGTGTGGAAGCTTAACTTTGTTGGTCATATAAACAATGTGAAATGCCCCAAAGCCCAGCCAAGGAGCCTGTCTATTTTTTTATACCGCGGTTAATTAGTGTGGAAGCTTAACTTTGTTGGTCATATAAACAATGTGAAATGCCCCAAAGTCCAACCAAGGAGCCCGTTTATTTTTTATACCGCGGTTAATTCGTGTGGAAGCTTAACTTTGTTGGTCATATAAACAATGTGAAATGCCCAAAAG
>NW_013837430.1:0-533 GCF_000517525.1 Limulus polyphemus
AATTATATGAAATAATAAATTGATAAACGGTGTTAAAATTAAATAATTATTACCTAAAAATCTAATTTGTAAACTATTTAAAAATAGAATTGATAATAATAGCAGTCCACGTGTCTGATTCACGCCCTAAAAGTTGTTGTTCATAAAAATTGATGATGTATATACAGGGTGGGCCAAAAGTGTTATATATATATATATATATAACGCCTAGACCACAACTATGTCGTATTTTTATTCTAGCCAGGCTGATGAACCCTGATATTGTGAGCATCGTCAGCACTAAATATGGTTGACATATCAGAGGCGTCGAAACCGAGAGGGGTGGTTTTACAAATTTGACTTATATAGGGCCCAGCATGGCCAGGTCGTTAGGGCGCTCGACTCGCAATCTGAGGGTTGCGGGCTTCGAATCCCCGTCACACCAAACATGCTCGCCCTTTCAGCCGTGGGGGCGTTATAATGTGACGGTCAATCCCACTATTCGTTGGTAAAAGAGTAGCCCAAGAGTTGGCGATGGATGGTGATGACTAGCT
>NW_013837431.1:0-403 GCF_000517525.1 Limulus polyphemus
GTTTAAACATTTGTTGAACAACAAGTAAAATGGTCTATTCTTTAATTGGGGGTGTGTCTGTGGGCCAGACTAGTTTCGAAGAATTCCACTCCTCATCAGTGACTCTGGACACTACCACCGAATGAAACTTCAGACCAAACCAAGCCTTTATAGTAGTGAGGTATAGCAAATCGAAATGGTGTATTTAGGTATTTTACACTTACAACAAAGAAACCTGTAATTCTATAAGTATTTGAAGAACTTGTAAATTGGTTTTCCGTTGTCTTCGTTCGTAATATTTGGTATAATACAAACCGTATAACACGAACTATACCAACTGTATAGTAGTTACTGTATATTAACTTTTGCCCCACCCTGTATATATATATATATATATATATAGTTTGTTTTTGTTGTTGTTTAG
>NW_013837432.1:0-404 GCF_000517525.1 Limulus polyphemus
CGTGCTAAAGGGGGGAGCCTGCAAGAGCTGACACAAAACTTGGAAAGCATGGCACTCAAGGCCTACTCAACTGCACCACCCGATCTCCTCAAGTTGTTGCTGAGTGATCAGTTCGTACATGCCTTGGACAGTCCACAACTTAAGATACAAGTGAAGCAAGCACACCCCTCTACCATGCAGGATGCAATGGCCAGAGCTCTCGAATTTGAATCCTACGTTAAGTCCAGCACAGAGGTACCAAGGTTGGTACAGTCATCTGGATTCAAGGCCAGAAAAGGTCAACTTTCAGAGAGGTTTGAGGGACTTTGCTGGCACTGTAACAAACCTGGGCACAAGAGAGCTCAATGCTGGTAACTTCAACATAGGGGAGACGATACAGCAGTAAAGGCTGCTACCCAGAAAGG
>NW_013837433.1:0-405 GCF_000517525.1 Limulus polyphemus
CAATAAGAAGACACAAGATTTAACTATACTGTGTACTGTCAATAAGAAGACACAAGATTTAAAAATACTGTGTACTCTCAATAAGAAGACACACGATTTAGCAATACTGTGTACTATCTATAAAAAGACCCAAGATTTGACGATACTGTGTACTGTCAATAAGAAGACACAAGATTTAACGATACTGTGTACTGTCAATAAGAAGACACAAGATTTAACGATACTGTGTACTGTCAATAAGAAGAAAAAAGATTTAACGATACCGTGTACTTTCAATAAGAAGACACAAGATTTAACAATACTGTGTACTCTCAATAAGAAGACACACGATTTAACAATAGTGTGTACTATCCATAAAAAGACACAAGATTTAACGATACTGTGTACTGTCAATCAGAAGACACA
>NW_013837434.1:0-404 GCF_000517525.1 Limulus polyphemus
ACCAAATATAACTTTACGATACACTTAGTTTCTAATATTCGCGCTAAACAAACACTATAACGAACGAACGTTAACTTCAATAATACCCTGTGACTGCAGTTCAATTACTCACTATCTACACACACATTATTGTCCCGTCACGTTGTCATCCTCTTTTATATACCAGACTACCCTATATCTAGTAAATGTTAGAGCATTCGCCAAGGTACAGGATAGTTCTAGATAATAGGTGGCGCCACACCAGTCACGTGACCTCGATGACGCAACACTGCCCCTCCTTAGTATTGTTCGTCCCGAACAATAGCCACTTACAATAAATCAATAACAATTAACAATAACTTAATTAAAATGTACAGAATTACAAATACAAAATTACAATTCAACAAAGTCTCTTAATTTTACGG
>NW_013837435.1:0-402 GCF_000517525.1 Limulus polyphemus
GTTGTAAGTCCGCAGACATACCTCCGTGTCACTGGGGGGGGGGTATGCACAAAACAAATTACTTGGATTTAGTATATAGTAATCACACCCGGTTTCTAGTGTTGTAAGTCCGCAGACATACCTTCGTGTCACTGGGGGGGGGGGGTATGCACAAAACAAATTACTTGGAATTTAGTATATAGTTATCACGAGACATCATCGCTAATTTTCTAGTTTCTACACTAACAACATCTTGGCTGGTATTTCGGTTTCATTTCGCCCGGAGTTTACTAGAAACCTCGGGAGACAACCAGGGGCGGCCAAAAATAGTTTTATTTCTTTGCTCCAGAAAGTTTCTGCACTACTTAATAACCCCGATTTATAAACGTCAGAATCGTCCCTCAGATGACTTAGAATCGTTTG
>NW_013837436.1:0-367 GCF_000517525.1 Limulus polyphemus
TAAACCATATAATACCAGCTATATAGTACCTTTGATAGTTTCTGCTATAAATCATATGATACCAGCTATATAGTACCTTTGATAGTTTTTACTATCAACCATATAATACCAGCTATATAGTACCTTTGATAGTTTCTACTATAAACCATATAATACCAGCTGTATAGTACCTTTGATAGTTTTTACTATAAACCATATAATACCAGCTATATAGTACCTCTGATAGTTTTTACTATCAACCATATAATACCAGCTATATAGTACCTTTGATAGTTTTTACTATAAACCATATAATACCAGCTATATAATACCTTTGATAGTTTCTACTATAAACCATATAATACCAGCTATATAGTACCTTTGATAG
>NW_013837437.1:0-404 GCF_000517525.1 Limulus polyphemus
GGTCCCCACAATCTTTTAGAATGTCCTGTCACACCACAGAGCTTCTGTACAGCTTCTGGTACTCCTTTGTTATCCAGCACCTTGATGCTCACAAGGGTCTGCTGAGACGCAGAATCTATGACAAAGTTGCACCTTTGGCCATCCAGCTTTCCTGTCACATAGACACTGTGTGTGCTTGGCATTTTACACTTAGCTGTTGGGACTTTACAGATGGGGGTTGGTGGGCGTCGCTCAACACAACCACTACTGGTCTCCTTGAGGCCGACTTGTTGGTAATATTCTTCCTACACTGGCTCCTCAAATGTCCGTGCTTTCCACAGTTCCAACAACCTTTCTGGATACCAGCCTTTCCTGCTGTGGCACCTCCCCTGTGTTGAAGTTTCCAGCATTGAGCTCTCTTGTGT
>NW_013837438.1:0-406 GCF_000517525.1 Limulus polyphemus
TAATGTAGTACTCTCCATTAGAAGACACACGATTTAGCAATACTATGTACTATCCATAAAAAGACACAAGATTTAACGATACTGTGTACTGTCAATAAGAAGACACAAGATTTAACGATACTGTGTACTGTCAATAAGAAGACACAAGATTTAACGATACTGTGTACTGTCACTAAGAAGACACAACATTCGACGATAATGTGTACTGTCAGTTAGAAAACACAAGATTTAACAATAATGTGTTTTGTCATTAAGAAGACACAAGATTTAACGATACTGTGTACTTTCACTAAGAAGACACAAGATATAACGATACTGTGTACTGTCAATAAGAAGACACAAAATTTAACGATTCTGTGTACTGTCAATAAGAAGACACAATATTCAACGATAATGTGTACTGTCA
>NW_013837439.1:0-405 GCF_000517525.1 Limulus polyphemus
TATTTTGTAGTACACATGAATCTAATTGAATATTTTATAATTTTCATTACAGAACTATTTATAAATATTTTAACTATTCATGATTTTTCTGCATATTGTTTAATCATATTGTGAGCATAGATAAAATCAAATTTGATAAAAGTGTGTCATTCCCACGCCTCTTCTATTCTGCAAGTATATTATTTAATTTTAATGGTGAGTAGATCATACGAATTATTCACATTTATCTGTATGCTCATAATACTTTTGATATTAGTAGTTATGATAAAACCCTAACAATATGAATTGATCGTAAAACTTGAAATCTAACCTTATAGTAATAATAAAAGAGCGTGTCTGTGTGACTGTCATAGCGCCAAGAGGAAAGAATGTAGAATCCTGAAATTTTGCACCCTGGGGATGTGC
>NW_013837440.1:0-404 GCF_000517525.1 Limulus polyphemus
CAACCTCTCTCTTAACAGTTACCGGAACTTGGCCTTTGTTATTCCCAAACGTCATTTTATCAAAATCAATTACAAACTTCCTTGGTAGTAGATAGTCCAATCCTAATATGCATTCGTCTTCAATTTCAGCCAAGTATACTTTTTGTCTGTCCTTTATGCCCATGAGCTCAATAGTCACCCACACTGGTCCCCACAATCTTGTAGAATGTCATGTCACACCATAAAGCTTCTGTATGGCTTCTGGTACTCTTTCGTGATCTAACACCTTGATGCTCACAAGGGTTTGCTGAGACGCAGAGTCTATGACAAAGTTGCACCTTTGGCCATCCAGCTTTCCTGTCACATAGACACTGTGTGTGCTTGGCATTTTACACCTAAGCTGTTGGGACTTTCATGATGGGGTG
>NW_013837441.1:0-404 GCF_000517525.1 Limulus polyphemus
GGAGGGGCAGTGTTGCGTCAGCGAGGTCACGTGACTAGTATCACGCCACCTATTTCTAGAAATATCTTGTTCCTTCAAGAATACCCTAGCATTTACTAGATATGTGTTAGTCTTGTATATATATAAGACGGTCACAACGTGACGGGACAACAGAGGTAATAAGTAATTGAACTGCAGTCAGAGAGAATATTGTTAAGCACGAGAGAAGTTCGTTGAGAATTATAGCGTTTGTTACAGAGCGACTGTTTAAGTTGAGTGTATCGTAAAGTTGTATTCGGAAAGAATAAACTAGTTTTATTTAAGAAAGGACTTATGTCGCTAAAGTTTCGTCGGAACGAATTTACGGAAAATCAATTAACGAACGAACGGAGACGTAACAATAATTATGCCCTCCCCTGGGATAT
>NW_013837442.1:0-407 GCF_000517525.1 Limulus polyphemus
AGACCTCTCAATTTTTATATACCAGTATGTAAAACAAGGAGGTAACAGACCTCTCAACTTTTATATACCAGTATGTAAAACAAGGGGGTAACAGACCTCTCAACTTTTAGATATACCAGTATGTAAAACAAGGGGTAACAGACCTCTCAATTTTTATATACCAGTATGTAAAACAAGGAGGTAACAGACCTCTCAACTTTTATATACCAGTATGTAAAACAAGGGGGTAATAGACCTCTCAACTTTTATATACCAGTATGTAAAACAAGGGGTAACAGACCTCGCAACTTTTATATACCAGTATGTAAAACAAGGGGTAACAGACCTCTCAACTTTTAGTATATACCAGTATGTAAAACAAGGGGGTAACAGACCTCTCCACTTTTATATACCAGTATGTAAAACAA
>NW_013837443.1:0-1417 GCF_000517525.1 Limulus polyphemus
GCTTCGATTTTACAGTTTTTTTGTTTTTTGTTTTTGTTTTCAGTTATATTGTAAACAAAGATAAGCTTTAAAATGAGATTATTCAAACAAAATTCTAACATCTAAAAGGCTATGACGTCTTCTTATAAAATAAACTCCTCTATTTGGATCGTTTTACTCTGGCTTAACGAAAGTTGAGTTTTGTTAGCTTTAAACGAGACATAATATTTATCGTTAACGCTATAGTATCTCAATTTTTAGTTTTCCGACGAAATAAGCACTATCCGATATTTTTCTATTAAATTTGTGTCAAAAAAGCAAATTTTTACATTTTCCAAAAAAAACATATTTTCAACAAAAAGCCAAGGCTATAGCCCATGTTTTTTGACCACATTTTGAAAAAAATTAATTTTCCTCATATTTGAATACAAAGATGCCCTTTACGTAAAACTTTGAAAATGGATATCCTTTCATCAAAATTCCTAATAGTTATTTTATAATGTGTTATCAAAATTTCGGTAGCTTTCAGTTATATTGTAAACAAAGATAAGCTTTAAAATGAGATTATTCAAACAAAATCCTAACATCTAAAAGGCTATTTATAAGAAGACGTCATTAAACTCCTCTTTTTGGATCGTTGTACTCTGGCTTATCGAAAGTTTAATTTTTTTTTAGCTTTTCTAAAAATTGAGACATTATAGCATTAAGGATATATATTATGTCTCGTGAGTAAAACGATCCAAACTGGCTTAACGAAAGTTGAGTTTTGTTACTTTAAACGAGACATAATATTTATCGTTAACGCTATAGTATCTTAATTTTGAGTTTTCCGACGAAATAAACGCTATGCGGTATTTTTCTATTAATTTTGCGTCAAAAAAGCAAAAAAAAACTGTAAAATTGAAGCTACCGAAATTTCAATAACAGATTATCAAATAACTATTGGGAATTTTGATGAAAGGATATCCATTTTGAAAGTTTTACGTAACGGGTATCTTTGTATTGAAATATGAGGAAAATTAATTTTTTTCAATATTTGGTCAAAAAACATGGGCTATAGCCTTGGCTTTTTGTTGAAAATATGATTTTTTTTGGAAAATGTAAAAAATTCATTATGTCTCGTGAAAAGCTAACAAAAACTCAACTTTCGTTAATCCAGAGTAAAATGATCCAAAAAGAGGAGTTTATTTTATAAGAAGACGTCATGGCCTTTTAGATGTTGGGATTTTTTTTGTATAATGTTATTTTTAAAGCTAATCTTTTTTTATAATATAACTAAAAACAACAACAAATATATCCTTAATGCTATAATGTCTCAATTTTTAAGTTTTCCGACGAAATAAGCACTATCCGATATTTTTCTTATTAATTTTGCGTCAAAAAAGACAAATTTTTACTATTTTCCAAAAAAAAACAATATTTTCAACAAAAAGACCAA
>NW_013837444.1:0-405 GCF_000517525.1 Limulus polyphemus
GTCAAAACCTGGGCGGAGAGTAATTTACTTGTTTGTGGAAGCCTGGGAGGAGAGTAATTTACTTCTTTGTCGAAGCCTGATAGGAGAGTAATTTACTTCTTTGTCGAAGCCTGATAGGAGAGTAATTTACTTCTTTGTCGAAGACTGGGAGGAGAGTAATTTACTTCTTTGTCGAAGACTAGGAGGAGAGTAATTTACTTCTTTGTCGAAGCCTGATAGGAGAGTAATTTACTTCTTTGTCAAAGCCTGAGAGGAGGGTAATTTACTTCTTTGTCGAAGCCTGGGCGGAGAATAATTTACTTCTTTGTCGAAGACTAGGAGGAGAGTAATTTACTTCTTTGTCGAAGCCTGATAGGAGAGTAATTTACTTCTTTTGTCGAAGACTAGGAGGAGAGTAATTTACTT
>NW_013837445.1:0-405 GCF_000517525.1 Limulus polyphemus
CATACTGTCAAAATATGGAGAAACGGATATTTCTAGGGCTAAAATTTCCGCCATCATGAACCTTATGACAACCTAACCACTACGACATAAGAAAATGATAAATATCTATCATTGCTCGTCTATTTTAGATGAGAATCATTTTGAGATTGGTTGAGTAATCACAACTGAAGCAAACACTTAAATGGTTAGCCATTTGCCGCTAGGGTTAACAGGAAATGGTGCAAAGTGGTTATAGGACGAATACGATTTCACTAGCTCCCCAGAGCTCTCCAAAAATATGACGTTTTCCAGTAAACAAGCTCTCCAAAATGGGAACGTTTTCAATAAACAAGCTCTCCAAAATGGGAACGTTTTCAATAAACAAGCTCTTCAAAAATAGAACATTTTCCAATAAACAAGCTCTCC
>NW_013837446.1:0-406 GCF_000517525.1 Limulus polyphemus
TTGACATCGAAGTTATAATGAGACATTTTCCTGGTAACATTGACTTGTCTTCCAGATTACAATGAGACATGTTCCTGGTAACTTTGCCCTGTCTTCCTGGTCATAATGGGACATGTTCCTGGTAACATTGACCAGGTCTTTCTTATTATAATGAGACATGTTCCTGGTAATATTGACCTGTCTTCCTTACTATAATGAGACATGTTCCTGGAAACATTGACCTGTCTTCTTGATTATAATGACTTACGCCCCTCTTAGCATTGACCTGTCTTCTTGGTTATAATGAGACATGTTCCTGGTAACAATGACCTGTCTTCGTGATTATAATGACACAAGTTCCTGTTAACATTGACCTGTTTTCGTGATTACAATGAGACATGTTCCTGGTATTATTGACCTGTCTTCC
>NW_013837447.1:0-444 GCF_000517525.1 Limulus polyphemus
ACTCGGTTTTGATAAGGGAAACTAGTTGAAGCCCTTGATGAAGTTGCTACCACTGATGTGACTGTCACCAATGATAGGACGTTTCCTGATGAAGCAGATGAACCCCACATGAAACAGAAGCCTACGAGACGGAGACCAGTACGGAAGATGATACGTCCCGTAAAATTAAGAGACTTTGTTGAATTTTAATTTTGTGTTTGTAAATTCTATACATTTAATTAAGTTATTGTTAATTTCTCTTCTCGTTCTTCTTGTTTCTTTTGCTGTTCTTGTATTGCTGCCATCAAGTCTGCTATGCTGTAGTTTGATTTGCCGCTTCTCATTTCCATTTTTTTTGTCCCACTCTCTGACACCAATTTGTTACGTCTCCGTTCGTTAGTTGATTTTCCGTAACGTCGTTCCCAACGAAACTTTAGCGACACAAGTCCTTTCTTAAATAATACT
>NW_013837448.1:0-405 GCF_000517525.1 Limulus polyphemus
AATAATTCATATAAGTGAGAGGGCTTCTTCTGTATATCTACTTTTCAAATCTATAACTAGCTATTCTTTCCTTTGTTTTTTTCTTTTCCCAAATGACTGTGTATTTCCTTTACTGCTAAATATATTATACTGCAAGTATATTATACTGTTACGTCTCCGTTTGTTAATTAACTTTCCGTAACTTCGTTCCGACGAAATTTTAGCGACACAAGTCCTTACTTAATAAAACTGGTTTATTCTTTCTGAATATAACTTTACCGATACACTCAGCTTCAACAGTTGCGCTATAACAAACTATAATTCACGTATCACGAGCTAGACTTCAACAATACGTCTCTTTCTGACTGGAGTTCAATTACTCATTACCTACACACATTATTCCGTCACGTTGTCACCCACTTACAT
>NW_013837449.1:0-401 GCF_000517525.1 Limulus polyphemus
AAAACCGAAACTTAATATATATATATATATATATATAAACATTTATTAAATGAAATAGTCTCCATTCTTATCGACGATGCTTTTCCAACTTACAGTCAGATTGTTAATGCTCTGATTAAAGAAATTACTTGGCTTTGAAGCAAAAAACATGTCAATGTCCTCTTTAACACCTTCCACATTTGCATACGTTTTCCCATTAAGATGTTGTTGCAGCGAACGAAAATGATAGTAATCTGATGGTGTCATATCTGGAGAATATGGTGGGTGGGGGAGAACTTCCCAACCCAACTCCATAACCTTGTGTTGCGTCAAACGTGCCACATGTGGACGTACATTGTCGTGGAGAAGAACAACACCTTTCCTGTTGACGAGTGAAGGGCGTTTCTGATGAAGGCCTTGAT
>NW_013837450.1:0-402 GCF_000517525.1 Limulus polyphemus
TAAGCTGTGTAGACTATTTTAATCACTTTCAGTATTAGTCTGGTATGTTCTCATAAGCTGAGTAGACATTTTAATCACTTTCAGTATTAGTCTGGTATGTTCTTATAAGCTGAGTAGACATTTTTACCACTTTCAATATTAGTCTGGTATGTTCTCAAAAGCTGAGTACAGACATTTTTACCACTTTCAATATTAGTCTGGTATGTTCTTATAAGCTGAGTACAGACATTTTTGCCAATTTCAGTATTAGTCTGGTATGTTCTCATAAGCTGAGTAGACATTTTTACCACTTTCAGTATTAGTCTGGTATGTTCTCGTAGCTGAGTACAGACATTTTTACCACTTTCAGTATTAGTCTGGTATGTTCTTATAGCTGAGTACAGACATTTTTACCACTTTCAA
>NW_013837451.1:0-649 GCF_000517525.1 Limulus polyphemus
ATTATGGGAGATACAGACTATCGAAGGATCTGGGAACATGTACTTCTTTATTATGGGAGATATAGACTATCGAAGGATCTGGGAACATGTACTTCTTTATTATGGGAGATACAGACTATCGAAGGATCTGGGAACATGTACTTCTTTAACATGTACTTCTTTATTATGGAAGATACAGACTATCGAAGGATCTGGGGAAGTAGTACATGTTCCTAGATCCTTCGATAGTCTGTATCTCCTATAATAATGAAGTACATGTTCCCAGATCCTTCGATAGTCTGTATCTCCCATAATAAAGAAGTACATGTTCCCAGATCCTTCGATAGTCTGTATCTCCCATAATAAAGAAGAAGTACATGTTCCTAGATCCTTCGATAGTCTGTATCTTCCATAATAAAGAAGTACATGTTCCCAGATCCATCGATAGTCTGTATCTCCCATAATAAAGAAGAAGTACATGTTCCCAGATCCTTCGATAGTCTGTATCTCCTATAATAATGAAGTACATGTTCCCAGATCCTTCGATTGTCTATATCTCCCATAATAAAGGAGTACATGTTCCCAGATCCTTCGATATTCTGTATCTCCCATAATAAAGAAGGGATCTGGGAACATGTACTTTTTCGATAGTCTGTATCTCCCATAATAA
>NW_013837452.1:0-404 GCF_000517525.1 Limulus polyphemus
AACAAGTCTCTTAATTTCACGGGACGTATCTTCTTCCGTACTGGTCTCCGTCTTGTTGGCTTCTGCGTCATGTGGAGTTCATCTGCTTCATCAGTAAATGTCCTATCATTGGTAACAGTCACATCAGTGGTAGTAACTTCACCAAGAGCTTCACCGTTTCCCTTCTCAAAACTGAGTAGAGTTTCTTCTTCGACGGTGGCTTCTTCAGGTGGCACGTCTGCAGCAGCGTCATTTGTTCTGTTGTCCACTTCGTCCCAACTAAAATGTCCTGGACCGTGATAACGCCAAAGCCTGTTGACATGCACCACTTTTGGCTTACCTCGCCGACCACATTTTATCCGGAAAGTCACGTCTGAGAGACGATCCACTATGTCATACGGGCCTTCCCACTGGAGAAGACAACT
>NW_013837453.1:0-403 GCF_000517525.1 Limulus polyphemus
TGTTCAACTGTATACCAGGGTGTCATCGGAATAGGTATTGTTTGATATTTAACAGCCAAACTACATACTTAGTATCCTGGTATTTGTGTTCAACTGTACATCAGGGTGTTAAGAGTGAGTTATGAATTAATCAAACACAGGCTGTATTCTTTAATGGTGGTGTGAGTTGTGTATTAATCAAACACTGGCTGTATTATTTATTGGTGGAATGAGTTATGTATTAATCAAACACAGGCTGTATTATTTATTGGTGGTGTGAGTTGTGTATTAATGAAACACTGGCTGTATTATTTATTGGTGGTGTGAGTTGTGTATTAATCAAACACTGGCTGTATTATTTATTGGTGGAGTGAGTTATGAATTAATCAAACACAGGCTGTATTATTTATTGGTGGTGTGAGTT
>NW_013837454.1:0-405 GCF_000517525.1 Limulus polyphemus
AAGACCAAAGGGAAGTCTCCTAAATTGTCTTTTCCTATGGGAAGACCAATATGACATAGTGGATCGTCTCTGAAACGTGACTTTCTGAATAAAATGTTGTTGGGGAGGTAAGCCGAAGGTGGTGCATGCCAATAGGCTTTGGCGTTATCACGGTCCAGGACATTTCACTTGGAATGAAATGAACAACAGAATAAATGATGCTGCTAAAGACGAATCACCTGAAAAAGCCACTGTTGAAGAAGAAACTCTACCCAGTTTTGAAAGGGAAAAAAGTGAAGCCGTTAATGAAGTTACTACCACTAATGTGACTGCTACCTTTAATGGGACATTTCCTGGTGGAGCAGATGAATCACATATGAAGCAGAAGCCAATTTTTGGAGACCAGTATGAAAGAAGAAACGTCCT
>NW_013837455.1:0-350 GCF_000517525.1 Limulus polyphemus
TATATACTCTGTAGGTGTATCCATGGTGACTTTGTTTGTTACACTAGGTACTTTCTTATTATATACTGTACAGGTGTATCCATGGTGACTTTGTTTGTTACACTAGGTACTTTCTTATTATATACTGTACAGGTGTATCCATGGTGACTTTGTTTGTTACACTAGGTACTTTCTTATTATACACTTTATAGATGTATCCATGGTGACTTTGTTTGTTACACTAGGTACTTTCTTATTATACACTTTATAGATGTATCCATGGTGACTTTGTTTGTTACACTAGGTACTTTCTTATTATATACTTTATAGGTGTATCCATGGTGACTTTGTTTGTTACACTAGGTACTTTG
>NW_013837456.1:0-405 GCF_000517525.1 Limulus polyphemus
GGTAGCAGCCTTTACTGCTATATCGTCTCCCCTGTGTTGAAGTTGCCAGCATTGAGCTCTCTTGTGCCCAGGATTGTTACAGTGCCAGCAAAGTCCCTCAAACTTCTCTGAAAGCTGATCTTTTCTGGCCTTGAATCCAGATGACTGTACCAATCTCGGTACCTCTGTGCTGGTAGAGGGGTGTGCTTGCTTCACTTGTATCTTAAGTTGTGGACTGTCCAAGGCATCTACGAACTGATCCCTCAGCAACAACTTGAGGAGATCGGGTGGTGCAGTTGGGTAGGCCTTGTGTGCCATGCTCCCCAAGTCCTGTGACAGCTCTTGCAGGCTCTCCCCTTTAGCACGGACTCTCGTCCTGAACCTGGCCCTGTAGACTTCTGACTGGTTTTGGGTTCCGTACCTGAG
>NW_013837457.1:0-861 GCF_000517525.1 Limulus polyphemus
TTCTATCGAGGGACTACAAAGCTATTAACTGTAATTGTTTGAACTTCTAGAAAAAATAATCTTATTAAAGATAAATAAGTATTTTTTATTTATACTTCATTAATATTTACAAAAATGTTTGTATTTTATAACATAGAAGAAAAATATAATTTGAAATTATCTGATAAATGAACAGTTTTTGTTTTATTGTGGCTTCTGCGTGCTTTGTATGTTACATTATATCTTTATATGCTGTATTCACCCATTCGACTAGACTCAAACAATGTAAGACACATCCAAAACTCCTGTAGTTTATTAATAACTAGGAGACTATAACACTACATCATGAAGATATAACACTAGAGTATAACAATACAAGAAACAAAGTGAACAATATTAACAACTAAGTCACTCGTTGATTAACTATTTGTTTCTTGTATTGTTGGTTAGTATTGTTCACAAACGAGTGACTTAGTTAATTGACATCAACAATACAAGAAACAAAGTGAACAATACTAACAACTTAGTCACTCGTTTATTGACTACAACAATACAAGAAACAAAGTGAACAATACTAACAACTAAGTCACTCGTTTATTGACATCAACAATACAAGAAACAAAGTGAACAATATTAACAACTAAGTCACTAGTTGATTGACTACAACAATACAAGAAACAAAGTGAACAATACTGTTGCGTCATCGAGGTCACGTGACTGGTGTGGCGCCCTCTATTTTCTAGAACTATCTTGTTTTTTCATGAATGCTCTAGTATTTACTAGATAGGGTAGGCGGGTATATATAAGAGGGGACAACGTGACGCGAGGATATTGTAATGTGGGTATAGATAGTGAGTAATTGAACTGCAGTCAGAAGTATTA
>NW_013837458.1:0-591 GCF_000517525.1 Limulus polyphemus
TTCAAATCTGCCCACTAGAAGGAGGATAATCGGTCAGAATCACCCGCTGCCTACACCAACTACTTTCAATCAAATAGCGGGATTGACTGTCACAGCTATAACAATCCCACAGCTGATCCTACAGAACGTGGTCGGTGGGATATCTCGGCTCGAGCCTTGGACTTTTGGATCTGTAGCCGAACACACTGAATTTAAGCCACTAATTTTTCAGATCTGTAACAAATATGTAGTTAAGAATACGCACAAATCTACACCCGCGTCTTCAAATTGTGAAGTGATTTTTGTTACCCTCACACTTAACATCGTTATTTCTTGGTTGATCTAAAAGAATTAAAATCCATTATGTCACATAATACTCTTCTTAACCCTAAAAAACTGTATAAAAAGTTTCATTTCGTGTTTCAATATGTCACAGAATACTCTTCTTAACCCTGAAGAACTCTGTAAAAAAGTTATACTTCGTGTTTCAGTTTCAAACCTTGCTGGTTGTGAAACTTACTGAAGCTGTTGATGCCCAACTTTGGCAATTCGTACAAGAATATCAGTCTCCATTAACCTATATTACAACATGAATGTCTCTAGGAATTAGAC
>NW_013837459.1:0-405 GCF_000517525.1 Limulus polyphemus
ATAAATACCTTGATGTTAATATAGTTACCGAATTTATATCCAACATACTCATCTTTAGCCTTGCTTGGTACAACTACTCCATGAACACCTAGATATAACTATAATTACCGAATGTGTAACCACATACTCATCTTTAGCGTTATTTGGTACAACAACTCCACGAACACGTAGGTGTAACTCTAGTTACCGAATTTATAACCACCACACTCATCTTTAGCGTTATTTGGTACAACAACTCTACGAAAACCTAGGTGTAACTGTAGTTACCGAATTTGTTACCACCATACTCATCTTTAGCGTTATTTGGTACAACAACTCCACGAACACCTAGGTGTAACTCTAGTTACCGAATTTATAACCACCATACTCATCTTTAGCCTTACTTGGTACAATTACTCCTTAAAA
>NW_013837460.1:0-1031 GCF_000517525.1 Limulus polyphemus
TGAACCATTTTGCAAGTGAGAATATATGTAACAAGCTTATTTACAAGAACGGACTCAATAATATGGATTAAAAAAACAGCATAAACAATATGAGGCTTTGCAAGGCTTTTTCCTATTGGTGTTGGTAGCAAAATTCCTTTGAACAACAAACAATGACACATGATTTTACAACTTACTAGAATTGTGGACATTGTATGTGCACCTGCGATTGCACAAGGAGATGCCATTAACCAACGAGAAATCATTCATATTTTGTGGAAAACTATTACGTTTGTTTTTCAGGTGAATAAGTTAAGCCAAAATCTCATTATTTTATGAAATAGTTTTGTTTTGGCCCATTAAAATAGAGTTAGAGTCTTCGATTTGAAGTTAAACATAGTTATTCTAAGGAGATAGCTCGCCGCACTTGTAATCTGCGGGTTCGAATCCCTGTCCCATCAAACATGCTCGCCCTTTCAGCCCTGGGGGCGTTATAATGTGACGGTCTATCCCACTATTAGTTGGAAAAAGAGTAGCCCAAGCGTTGGCGGTTGGTGGTGATGACTAGCTGCCTTCCCTCTAGTCTTTCACTGCTAAATTAGGGACGGCCAGCGCAGATAGCCCTCGTGTAGCTCTGCGCGAAATTTTTCAAAACCAAAAATCTCTGTTTCACGCTGGCAAAACGATATAAGTCATTACAATGTTTACATCTCCAGTGTAGAATTTTCTGCAATATGACAAGCCAAACCTTGTTAATGAAACTTTGTTTCCTTTACACTTATTAGTATCTGCTATAATGAAACTTTGTTTCCTTTACAGTTATTAGTATCTGCTATAATGAAACTTTGTTTCCTTTACAGTTATTAGTATCTCCTATAATGAAACCTTGTTTCCTTTACAGTTATTAGTATCTGCTATAATGAAACTTTATTTCCTTTACACTTATTAGTATCTGCTATAATGAAACTTTGTTTCCTTTACAGTTATTAGTATCTCCTATAATGAAACTTTGTTTCCTTTACACTTATTAGTATCTCCTATAATGAAACTTT
>NW_013837461.1:0-405 GCF_000517525.1 Limulus polyphemus
GAGGTACATAAAGTAAGTCAATGTTAATTATAGACAAAAGAGGGACATAAAGTAAGTCAGTGTTAATTACAGACAAAAGAGGGACGTAAGGTATGTGTTAATTACAGACAAAAGAGGGACGTAAAGTAGGTCAGTGTTAATTATAGACAAAAGAGGGACATAAAGCAAGTCAGTGTTAATTATAGACAAAAGAGGGACATAAAGTAAGTCAATGTTAATTATAGACAAAAGAGGGACATATAGTAAGTCAGTGATAATTACACACAGAAGAGGGACTTATAGTAAGTTAGTGTTAATTACACACAGAAAAGGGACATATAGTAAGCCAGTGATAACTACACACAGAAGAGAGACATATAGTAAGTCAGTGATAATTACACACAGAAGAGGGACATATAGTAAGTC
>NW_013837462.1:0-540 GCF_000517525.1 Limulus polyphemus
TGTAAGCTTATCTCCATCTTGAAACCAGCTATCTTACTAGTGGAAGTTTCTAAGAGAAAGTAGTGCTAGTTAACGGTATTGAATAACTCCAGGGGTTTAAAAGAGGGATTATTGCAAGACACCAGTTCTAGTTTCTGGTTTTACTACAGCAGTTAATATCGAAGGTGAAATTTATAAAAAAAAAAAATGAAACTGTCTTAAGTAATGTTAAGGTCTCATTTCTAGTAGCATATTAACCTTCCATCGTGTACAACACTACTATTAACCTTCCGCTATGTATAACCACTATTGTTAACCTTCCGTTATGTATAACCACTATTGTTAACCTTCCGCTATGTATAACCACTATTGTTAACCTTCCGCTATGTATAACATTGCTATTAACCTTCCCCTATGTATAACACTGCTATTAATTCTGCTATGTATAACATTACTATTAACCTTCCCCTATGTATAACACTACTATTAACGTTCCGTTATGTATAACCACTACTGTTAACCTTCCATCGTGTAGAACACTACTATTAACCTTCCGTTATG
>NW_013837463.1:0-557 GCF_000517525.1 Limulus polyphemus
AACCTTCATAATATTTTCATGGCTCGTACTGGTTTCTTATTTACTAAGACGACAAAGACCACTCTCCGAAATGTCATCTGTGATGGAGTTTAGTGAAGATTTGCACAACTTTCCGAACGACGTCTCCAGACATTTTACAACCAACGTGGATTATACGGTGTAATCAAAAAGGGGGAAGTAAAGGGGGGCTGTAACAATATAATATAGTCGAAAGTGGGAAAGATAAGGATATGATTACCATGTGTTCCTCACCATTATTTCTGAGATGTTTTAGTTGCACAAACACCAATGATTACCATGTGTTCCTCACCATTATTTCTGAGATGTTTTAGTTGCACAAACACCAATGATTACTATGTGTTCCTCACCATTATTTCTGAGATGTTTTAGTTGCACAAACACAAAATTATTTCTGAGATGTTTTAGTTGCACAAACACCAATGATTACCATGTGTTCCTCACCATTATTTCTGAGATGTTTTAGTTGCACAAACACAAATGATTACCATGTGTTCCTCACCATTATTTCTGAGATGTTTTAGTTGCACAAACACCAA
>NW_013837464.1:0-406 GCF_000517525.1 Limulus polyphemus
TGTGGACTAACATTTTTTTTACAACAAAACAATTCAAATGTCAGGTAACCTGTTCTTGAGCTAAAGATACGTGGACCAGCATTGTTTGAACAACAAAACAATCCATATGTCAAGGAACCTGTTCTTGAGCTAAAGATACGTGGACCAGCATTGTTTGTGTAACAAAACAATTCACATGTCAATGAACATGTTCAGTGAGCTAAAGATACGTGGACCAGCATTGTTTGTACAACAAAATAATTAACATGTCAAGGAACATGTTCGGTGAGCTAAAGATACGTAGTCCAGCATTGTTTGTACAACAAAATAATTCACATGTCAAGGAACATGTTCGGTGAGCTAAAAATACGTAGACCAGCATTGTATGTATAACAAAACAATTCCCATGTCAATGAACATGTTCAGT
>NW_013837465.1:0-404 GCF_000517525.1 Limulus polyphemus
CCCGTACATTTTAGCAACATACCCTCTAATTCCCGTACATTTTAGCAACATACCCTCTAATTCACAGACATTTCAGCAACACACCCTCTAATTCACGGACATTTCAGCAACACACCCTCTAATTCACGGATATTTCAGCAACATACCCTCTAATTCCCGTACATTTCAGCAACATACCCTCTAATTCCCGTACATTTTAGCAATATACCCTCTAATTCACGCATATTTCAGCAACATACCCTCTAATTCACGGACATTTAGCAACATCACCCTCTAATTCACGGACATATTTAGCAACATACCCTCTAATTCCCGTACATTTTAGCAACATACCCTCTAATTCCCGTACATTTTAGCAACATACCCTCTAATTCACGGACATTTCAGCAACATACCCTCTAATT
>NW_013837466.1:0-405 GCF_000517525.1 Limulus polyphemus
TATAGTGTGAACATATAGTGTGAGTATGTATAGTGTGAATATATATAGTGTGAGTATGTATAGTGTGAACATATAGTGTGAGTATGTATAGTGTGAACATATAGTGTGAGTATGTATAGTGTGAACATATAGTGTGAATATATATAGTGTGAGTATGTATAGTGTGAACATATAGTGTGAGTATGTATAGTGTGTGTATACACAGTGTGAGTATACATAGTGTGAGTATATATAGTGTGAGTATATAATGTGAATATATATATATATATATATAGTGTGAATATATATAGTGTGTGTATACACAGTGTGAGTATACATAGTGTGAGTATGTATAGTGTGAATATATATAGTGTGTGTATATATAGTGTGAATATATATAGTGTGAGTATATATAGTGTGAGTATG
>NW_013837467.1:0-692 GCF_000517525.1 Limulus polyphemus
AGTTTTAACATCTACATTAGAGACCGTAATAAAACAAGTAGATTTTAGATATACATTACACACGGTAGTAAACCAAGTGGTTCTAACATCTACATTACAGACGGTAGTAAACCAAGTGGTTTTAACATCTACATTAGAGATGGTAGTACACAAAGTAGTTTTAACATCTATATTACAGACGGTAGTAAACAAAGTAGTTTTGACATCTACATTACAGACCGTAATAAAACAATCAGATTTTAGATCTACATTACAGACGGTAGTAAAAAAAAGTAGATTTAAGATCTAAATTACATACGGTAATAAACCATTTAGTTTTAACCACTACATTACAGATCGTAATAAACAAGTAGATTTTATATCTACATAACAGACGGTGGTAAACCAAGTAATTTTAACATCTACATTATACATGGTAATAAAACCAGTAGATATTAGATCTACATTACAGACGGTAGTAAACCAAGTGGTTTTAACATCTACATTAGAGATGGTAAAAAAACAAGTAGTTTTATCATCTACATTATAGACCGTAATAAAACAAGTAGACTTTATATCTACATTACAGACGGTAGTAAACCAAGTATATTTAACATCTACATTACAGACGGTGGTAAACCAAGTGGTTTTAACACCTACATTACATACGGTAATAAAACAAATAAATTTAACATCTACATTACAGACGGTAA
>NW_013837468.1:0-1139 GCF_000517525.1 Limulus polyphemus
TCTAGAAAATTATGACATTTAGATAAAATCATGACATCCGATAAGATGTTATCCGCTTGTGGTAGGCCATGTACTTTTCCATAATGTTCTGCAATAGCAAAGTTAGTATTGAGGTTTTGGATGTCACGCACATATTCAGATATTCGATCATGTATGGGTCGGCAAGTTTCTCCTATATACGTGCGAGAGCATCCGCCACAAGTTACTTCATAAACAATGTTTTTGCTATGGCATGTATCATGTAGTCCATATTTAGTAGATTTACAGTTATGTTTCATACTTCGGGTTTCTTTCTTGTATGTTGAACGTGTTATTTAATTATGCCTTGTTTTTGTACTATTTTAATAGGTAATCCTGATGTTGATCATGCTATTTAAATATGTCTGGTTTTTGTACTATTTCAATAGGTAATCCTAATGTTGAACTTGTTTTTTAATGATGCCAGGTTTTTGTGTACTATTTCAATAGGTAATCCCGAAGTTCTAATTATTACTTTCGGGTTTGTGATGATGTTATATATGAAATCACCCACTTAGCCTGAGATGTAAATGCGTTTTCTACGGTTCAAGAGAATATGCCTATCAAAATTTTTATTATGTTTTGTATAAATTCCTATGGATAGCCAATTTTCTAAAAAGACTGGCCCATCAATTCTGGTACAAATATATATTTATATAAACAGGAGGGAATATTGGCCCATCAATCTGGTACAGATTCATTGTTGACATATTTGGAGAGTGGAACACTAATTTAGTCTCTTTTTAGTTTCCATGAGTTCTTGAATACCGTTTACTCTTTCACAAAATTTACACTTGTTTATACCATACCAGGTATAAATTACAGTTTTTTGATACCACAAATCATGTCATGAATGGGGAAATCATTACTGGTATTTTTAGCAAGTCATCTACTGAATCCCTCAGTTTGCAATTCCAATCATTTCCTGCTGTAAAAAGAGGAGTCGTTATTGGCTACCTCCATAGGATTGATACAGTTTGTAATAACAAAGTAATGTGGGAGGAGTGTAGGGAAAAACCTGATGACTTATTCCCTCCTGTTTATAAATACAGCTGTACCAGAGTTGATGGGTCAATATTCCCTCCTGTTTATAAATACAGCTGTACCAGAGTTGATGGGTC
>NW_013837469.1:0-405 GCF_000517525.1 Limulus polyphemus
CCGTGGGGTCTGGAAGGGGCTTGCCATTGTCTGGGCTGATTAAGTCGATGGTTAATGTATCATCCTTGTGTAAAAGACAATAATCATCCTTTAATGTATCTAATTCGCTTTTGAAATTTACTAATGCTTTCCATTTGTACTTCTTGCCACTGTTGTTGATTTTCCTGTAACTGTTGGAGACTTTCTTTCTGCTTATTTTCTTTCTCTTCCATCCACTACTGTAGTCTCTTTTTTTGTTCATTTTCTTTCTCCTCCAATAGCTGTTGTAATATTTCTTCCTGTTTCTTTTCTCGTTCTTCTTGTTTCTTTTCTTTTTCCTCCAACAACTGCTGTAATCTCTCTTCTTGTTTATTTTGCTGTTCGAGCTGCCACTGTTGCAGGTTTTCTTGCAACTGCTGTTGTCTC
>NW_013837470.1:0-405 GCF_000517525.1 Limulus polyphemus
GGGAAGTCAAAATACTAAGTCCATAGTTTTGTGTGAATTAGAAACTCAAATTACCAATATTGACAAAGTAGAATATAAAATAAGAGCCTCTTATCTTTTCAATTTGCTAAGACGTAGCTCATGTAATAAATCAAACACAGTGACACCCAGCCCACCTCTTTCAATTTTTGGAAATGGTCCCTTATATACACTTACTTCTATATATGATATGAATAACCAATCAGAAGCTCAGAATGTCAACCTAGTGATATTCTCACCATATTTAATGCACCTAGCACCATTTCTTTCTTTTGAATCAAGATTTCAATGAGGTTTGTGTCTTTAGTCTGCTCGAAATTTCATATTTTTTAGACCCAAGTATAGCTTAGTTACTAAGTTTAATAAATTATAGTAAAATCCTGTGGT
>NW_013837471.1:0-406 GCF_000517525.1 Limulus polyphemus
GTGCCCAGGTTTGTTACAGTGCTAGCAAATTCCCTCAAACTCCTCTGAAAGCTGCCCTTTTCTGGCCTTGAATTCTGATGACTGTACTAACCTTGGTACCTCTGTGCTGGACTTAACGTAGGATTCTAATTCAAGAGCTCTGGCCATTGCATTTTGTATAGTAGAGGGGTATGCTTGCTTCACTTTTATCTTCAGTTGTGGACTGTCCAATGCGTCTACAAACTGATCCCTCAGCAACAGCTTGAGGACATCGGGTGGCACAGTTGGGTAGGCTTTGTGTGACATCATTTCCAGGTCCTGTGCCAGCTCTTGCAGGCTCTCCCCTTTAACACGGACTCTAGTCCTAAACCTAGCCCTGTAGACTTTGGACTGATTTTCCATTCCATACCTGAGTTCTAGAGCAGCG
>NW_013837472.1:0-405 GCF_000517525.1 Limulus polyphemus
CTGACTATAGATCTCTGCAATGACAGTTTGCAATGGATTGAGGAGTTCGAAATGAATTGCTCCTTTGATGTCCCACCAAATGCAAAGCATTACTTTCTGCAGATGGAGTCCAGGTTTTGGGGTCGGAAGCGGTTTTTTTGTCTAGGACTGGGCCATTGTTTTGGTGTTTAATATTTACAAAGAGAATCCATTTTCCATCACTGGTGACAATTCTGTCCAAAAATGGTTCACGCACATTATACGCCAGAAAAGATGAAGCAACGTTCCTACACTAGAAACGATGATAATCGGAGAGTTCATTAGGCAGAAAAGATGAAGCAACGTTCCTACACTAGAAACGATGATAATCGGAGAGTTCATTAGGCACCGAAATACCTTCATTATGGAGTTTCCCATATTACTTAG
>NW_013837473.1:0-989 GCF_000517525.1 Limulus polyphemus
GTGTACTGTCAATAAGAAGACACAAGATTTAACGTAACTGTGTACTGTCAATAAAAAGACACAAGATTTAACGATACTGTGTACTGTCAATAAGAAGACACAAGATTTACGATACTGTGTACTGTCAATAAGAAGACACAAGATATAACGATACTGTGTACTGTCAATAAGAAGACACAAAATTTAACGATACTGTGTACTGTCAATAATAAGACACAAGATTTAACGATACTGTGTACTGTCAATAAGAAGACACAATATTTAACGATAGTGTGTACTGTCAATAAGAAGACACTAGATTTAACAATACTGTGTACTCTCAATAAGAAGACACAAGATTTAACGATACTGTGTACTGTCACTAACAAGCCAAAAGATTTAAAGATACTGTGTACTGTCAATAACGTTAATTCTTGTGGCTTGTTAGTGATAGTACACAGTATTCTTATAACTTGTGTCTTCTTATTGACAGTACAAAGTATCGTAAATCTTGTGTCTTCTTATTGACAGTACACAGTATCGTTAAATCTTGTGTCTTCTTATTGACAGTACACATTATCGTTATATCTTGTGTCTTCTTATTGACAGTACACACTATCGTTAAATCTTGTGGCTTGTTAGTGATAGTACACAGTATTATTAAATCTTGTGTCTTCTTATCAATACTGTGTACTATCACTAACAACTATCACTAACAAGCCACAAGATTTAAAGATACTGTGTACTGTCAATAAGAAGACACAAGATTTAACGATAGTGTTTACTGTCAATAAGAAGACACTAGATTTAACAATACTGTGTACTGTCGATAAGAAGACACAAGATTTAACGATACTGTGACTGTCAATAAGAAGACACAAGATTTAAATCATTAAATCTTGTGTCTTCTTATTGACAGTACACAGTATCGTTAAATCTTGTGTCTTCTTATTGACAGTACACAGTATCGTTAAGTCTTGTGTCGTGTACTGTCAATAAGAAGACACAAG
>NW_013837474.1:0-406 GCF_000517525.1 Limulus polyphemus
GAGACGTTTGTTATAGCGCGACTGTTGAAATTAAGTGTATCGGAAGTTGTATTCGGAAAGAATAAACCAGTTTTATTTAAGACAGGACATGTGTCGCTAAAGTTTCGTCGGAACGAATTTACGGAAAATTAACTAACGAATGGAGACGTAACAAATTGGTGTCAAAGAGTGGGACAGAAAATTAAAAAAAAGAAGAAGAAGACGGAAACGAGAGGCGGAAAATCAAACTACAGCTTAGCAGATTTGATAGCAGCAATACAAGAACAGCAAAAGAAACAAGAAGAACGAGAAAAGAAACAAGAAGAACGAGAAGAGAAATTACAGTAGTTGTTGGAGGAAAAGAAAGAAACAAGAAGAGAGACAACAGCAGTTGACAAGAAACCTGCAACACTGGCAGCTACGAACA
>NW_013837475.1:0-403 GCF_000517525.1 Limulus polyphemus
ATGTGTTAAATAAGAGTAGGACAGCCCACAATGGTTATCTGTGTCTAGTGATTATATGTGTTAAATAAGAGTAGAACAGCCCACGATGACCTATCTAGTGGTTATAAGTGTTAAATAAGAGTTGAACAGCCCACAATGGTTATCTATATCTAGTGATTATATGCGTTAAATAAGAGTAGAACAGCCCACAATGGTTATCTGTATCTAGTGATTATATGTGTTCAATAAGAGTAGGACAGCCCACAATGGTTATCTGTATCTAGTGATTATATGTGTTAAATAAGAGTAGAACAGCCCACAATGGTTATCTGCATCTAGTGATTATATGTGTTAAATAAGAGTAGGGCAGCCCACAATGGTTATCTGCATCTAGTGATTATATGTGTTAAATAAGAGTAGGACA
>NW_013837476.1:0-403 GCF_000517525.1 Limulus polyphemus
CCCCTTCAAGCTCGTTGCCAGATATACAGCTTTCTGCTCCTCTGTCCATCCATTCATCTCTGCCAGTAACTCAAACTGTGCTCTATATGCTTCCCACGGTGCCTTCCCATCGAATTCCTGTGGCTTCCTTTGCACTGGATCACTCCTATTACTGACATTCATATCTGGGATGTGACTTCTAACGGGACTGAACATGTCTGCATTAGGGTTTAGCTGCGGGCTCTGTAAGGGGCTTGCCATTGTCTGGGGCTGATTAAGTCGATGGTCAATGTATCCTCCTTGTGTAACAGACAATAAATCGTCTCTTAATGTATCTAATTCGCTTTTAAATTTACTATTTTTCCATTTGTACTTCTTGTTTCCTTTCTTGTTCCAGTTGCCACTGTTGTAGTCTCTCTTCTTG
>NW_013837477.1:0-395 GCF_000517525.1 Limulus polyphemus
ACAAACAATATAAGTATCAACATCTATGTTTATTTATTATAACATAGCTTATAAACAATTAGTGTAACAGTTTTATCCACTAAAGATAATAATATAGGCGGCAGCACTGCCTATGTAAGAATGACTCGGATTGTTCGTCGAAATGGTATTTAAAATATCTCTTCAAAATGTCATCAGAACTACACAGTGTTTCCTTTTATAACAATATCTATGTAATGATTGAGTCACAAGTTCTGGAAATGTCTGTAAATATCATAGAAATAAGTTTGAATTTCTGCTTAATTTTTTTACACGATAACTGAAAAACCCAAACAATGGTGTCAACCAATTTCACTGAGGTAACGTAGTTTCAAACGGAGTATCCGCTTATATAAGTATTTTTAATAACAAGTAGT
>NW_013837478.1:0-405 GCF_000517525.1 Limulus polyphemus
AAATATAGAGGGAGTTAGTTATTTTAGTTTATAATTAGCTAATAATAATTTTTCTAGTAATGATATTCAGTATAACCGTGACAGAAAGTCTAACTTCAAGTAACTGGGCTTGTCTCGGCGTTCCGGTGTTATTCTTGAATAAATCCTCAGGAGAAAGGGAGGAGATTGGGAGTTAGAACTATATAAGAACTTTTAAAGTAGGGTGTATAATTCTATTTAATATCTTATAATTCTGTTTAGTTCTATTTAATATCTTATAGATCTGTTTAGTTCTATTGAATATCTTATAGTTCTGTTTAGTTCTATTGAATATCTTATAGTTCTATTCAATATCTTATAGTTCTGTTTAGTTCTATTGAATATCTTATAGTTCTATTCAATATCTTATAGTTCTGTTTAGTTCTA
>NW_013837479.1:0-404 GCF_000517525.1 Limulus polyphemus
GGTCACGGTGGTCTAGTATAATGTTCAATTCAAATGTGATTTAGCAAAATCCTAGACAGTTTAATTTCCAATTCGATGTAAGAGATATATTTGGTTTGTTCTTGAACTACTGTGCTCTACGAATTAGGTAATTTATACCATTCTTACAGCTAAGATATCTGAATACAATGTTGCTGCATTTTTTAAAACTTTATATTATCTGTTAATTATTCTAAGCCTGCCAGCATGATCGATATGGCGTTCACTCATTAAGATGTTAAATATTAGGGCCCAAGGATTGTTTTTTTTTCAGTTTATAACTTATTAATTTGACCTATGATAAAAAACAAACAAAATTTCATATGTTAGTTTACTAAAATTGAGACCAATAAAAATATTAAAACATTAATTGTTTGTGTACAAAC
>NW_013837480.1:0-405 GCF_000517525.1 Limulus polyphemus
GGTGTAGTTTTGTATTGTTATGTTATCTGAACTTTCGAGAAACTTTCCACATGTCCATAAATATAATCAATGCTACCCGCCAAAATACAACAGTATATATTATTGGTGTGCTATAGTTGGTATACTATAAACCTCGGAAGCTATAATTATGATTAACGCTTATTAATCGGGAACTTCAGATATTTCACCAGGAACGTTTATAAATTTTGAAAATTACAAATTATTCAACTTCAGTGAATTTGCATCAAACATAAGTACTTTTACGAAAACATTACCTAACATCACTGATAGGAAAAATCGGCGTGTAATCAGTAAAGACAACAGAGCTAGCTAGCTCCCTATTAAGTGAATTGTACCTACATCAACTCGAAATTAACCCCCTTATCGTGAACCCTCGATAAGACA
>NW_013837481.1:0-758 GCF_000517525.1 Limulus polyphemus
CCTGCAGCCACTCTTTTATCCAATTAGCTAACTTATCCCCCACACCTAGAGAGATAATTGTTTTACAAGCCTATTATGTGGCTTTTTGAAAAGCCAGATACACCAAATCTACACCCTTACCTTCACTTACATAAGCACTAACATTTTCAAAGAATGTCAAAATATTTGAAAGGCAAGATTTTCCCTTATTGAAATCATGTTGACTATCCAATAAAATTCTAAACTTTGTTAAATGACTTTGCAAAGCATCTTTTATCAGAGTTTCCAAAACTTTTCCCACAACTGATTTAAGACTAATAGGCTTATAATTACTGGGTGATAATATAGTGTAAATTTAACATAAAGTGATTTAAAGGCATACATATGAGTATTTAAGCATTTTCACCATACTTTGACAAAAGCCATATACTGGTTTGTTTACTCGTCAAAATAAACGTGGTCAATATGGCTGCCGAACTGTGTCCTGGTATATGTTTTTGTATTATTTTAGAAATCGTGAATTTAAAGAAGTAATTTTGCATTAAAAATACTACTTTGACCGCATATGTTTTGTTTATCTCTGCTAGTCTAAATAAAAATATTATTCTGTTTCATTTTATAGAATGTTTCAAACAAATGTCCTACATCAGGCAGGAAATACCGTAAATGTGCTTGTTCGTTTGTTGTTAAACACAAAGCCACAAAACAGGCCATCTGTGCTCTGCCCACAGAGGTATCGAATCCCAGTTTTTAGCGTTATAAGCCCTTAGACTTACCGC
>NW_013837482.1:0-404 GCF_000517525.1 Limulus polyphemus
CAGTGTTGTAGTTTCATAGAGACCACTTCCTATGGATACGTCAGTGTTGTAGTTTCATAGAGACCACTTCCTTTGGGTACGTCAGTGTTGTAATTTTATAGAGACCACTTCCTATGGATACGTCAGTGTTGTAGTTTCATAGAGACCAATTCCTATGGATACTTCAGTGTTGTAGTTTCATAGAGACCACTTCCTTTCGATACGTCAGTGTTGTAGTTTCATAGAGACCACTTCCTTTGGGTACGTCAGTGTTGTAATTTTATAGAGACCACTTCCTATGGATACGTCAGTGTTGTAGTTTCTGCTGTACGGTACAGCAGCAAAGTAATTTCACCGTATCGTTATGGTAGAATGAATAGTTTGCTGTCACAATGCTAACGCTGAATGAACAGAAATTATGAAAG
>NW_013837483.1:0-405 GCF_000517525.1 Limulus polyphemus
GATGAATTGTTTATGGGTTGAAGCCATCCATGACGTGTGTTGATAACATGATGAATTGTTTATGGGTTGTAGCCATCCATGACGTGTGTTGATAATGTGACGAATTGTTAATGAGTTGTAGACATCCATAACGTGTGTTGATAATGTGACGAATTGTTTATGAGTTGTAGCCATCCATGACGTGTGTTGATAACATGATCAATTGTTTATGGGTTGTAGCCATCCATGATGTGTGTTGATAATGTGACGAATTGTTTATGGTTTGTAGCCATCCATGACGTGTGTTGATAATGTGACGAATTGTTTATGAGTTGTAGACATCCATGACATGTGTTAATAACATGATGAATTTTTAATGGGTTGTAGCCATCCATGACGTGTGTTGATAACATGATCAATTTTTAT
>NW_013837484.1:0-404 GCF_000517525.1 Limulus polyphemus
CTCATTTCTCTCTGTATTGTTTAAATACTAACACCCATGTCTCTTTGTATTGTTTAAATACTAACACCCATGTATCTTTGTATTGTTTAAATTCTAACACCCATATATCTTTGTATTGTTTAAATACTAACACCCATATCTCTTTGTATTGTTTAAATACTAACACCCATGTCTCTTTGTATTGTTTAAATTCTAACACCCATATATCTTTGTATTGTTTAAATACTAACACCCATATATCTTTGTATTGTTTAAATACTAACACCTATATATCTTTGTATTGTTTAAATACTAACACCCATATCTCTTTGTATTGTTTAAATACTAACACTCATTTCTCTTTGTATTGTTTAAATACTAACACCCATGTCTCTTCGTATTGTTTAAATACTAACACCCATATA
>NW_013837485.1:0-404 GCF_000517525.1 Limulus polyphemus
AATACACATATTAGACTAACAAAGTGTAATTTAGAGACATATTAAACAATACATATATTAGACTAACAAAGTGTAATTTAGAGACATATTACACAATACATATATTAGACTAACAAAGTGTAATTTAGAGACATTAAACAATACATATATTAGACTAACAAAGTGTAATTTAGAGACATTAAACAATACATATATTAGACTAACAATGTGTAATTTAGAGATATTAAACAATACATATGTTAGACTAACAATGTGTAATTTAGAGACATATTAAACAATACATATATTAGACTAACAAAGTGTAATTTAGAGACATTAAACAATACATATGTTAAACTAACAATGTGTAATTTAGAGACATATTAAACAATACATATATTAGACTAACAATGTGTAATTTAGAG